>NC_079225.1:41360307-41475307 GCF_029633865.1 Lampris incognitus | reverse complement strand
ACCACCAACCCCTGCCTGTACAAGTCAGCTCATGAATATTAATGAGGACTAGACCACTCCCTCACAGTTCTTGAGATGACTAGGAAAAGTTACAGATAAAGGGATAAAAAGCAGCACTAGTCATTTACAACTAAAAAAGTGTCGCTGAGTGTTTTATCGTGCTGGGTTCAAGGTTTTTAGGCGGGAAACGTTCTGTCAGGTTACTGACCGAGAACAGGCCACTTGCAGTAGACTTGAATATTTGGTTCAAATGCTGCCCAAGTTAAAAGGCTCATGACTTTTAAGCGAGAATTTCTTTTAAGCGGGGACGTGGCTTATTCCGCTGTAGCACGGAGTTCAATTTCTTAATGGTAATGATGCAGTTTAAAAAAAAAATGAATTGCCAACTGCTAGCAGGATGAAAGGGGCTGATTAAAGCCCGTGGTATTTAGTGAGCCCTAATGACCAACTGTTATGTGGGAGCGCTAGCTCAGAGCCAGCGCTTGTTTATAGTCATGTCGCTCACACAGATGCATTGTGTAATTGATCTCCGCTCGCTGCGTGGCTGTCGACGGAAGAGACAAACCCTGAAAAGAGGACGGAGGAGCCCAGGGGACTGCTGGAGCTGCTGAAAGGGAGAAAAAAGTCTTTGAAGTGAATCTAATAGCGGAGGAAGAAATCAACCTACATACACACACAGCAAAGGACCGGGCACGTGAGGTGGCTTTTCATGGCACACTTTGCTGTGTGTGTGTGTGTGTGTGTGTGTTTTCTGTGAAATATTTCTGCATGGGTGTTCCAGGCAAGCTCGCAATATTGAAACCTAATTTTGGTGACTCTTTGCGAGGCTATGCTGGAACAGCGTTAATAAGGGGAAACAAGTAGGCTACAGATTGTGCGCAGTCCCATGGTGCGTTTGTGGAAATAACATATACATCAACTTACGTAATTAGCAGTTCATCTAGATGTCATCTCGGTGTTGTGGGTTGCTGGATGCTCAAGCTGCCTCAGTCTGCTTTTATAGAGCGTACCGGAGCATTTTGGTTGCTCTAACCGTTGCTTTTTCAGTGCCAATAACTGAACCTAAGCATAAATTTAATTTCCAACCTACTGCACATAGAAACACTGCATCCGTATGCTGTATTATAGATGTGATGTGTATAGAGGTTCTGTATTATTATCATCACCCTACTGCAGCCGTCCACACAAATACATCATTGCAAGAAACCCGTGAATAGATTTTTCATTTTGTGCGACACCTTTTACATTTATTTGGAGAAAATCATGACGGTGGTTGTACAAACCCCCCCCCCCCCAAAAAAAAACCACAGCTGCTTGTGGCTCACAGCAGTTGAGCAAAGATTCACAGCTGTCGCTTTCTTCATGATTATAGAAGCTCTTTTTCCTTGTAATCGGTTAGTTCCTCCAAGTATATGTTAATATAATTTTTACATAATGAAAATAATTCAGTTTTTCCACATGCTTTGAAAAGTGACAGAAGTTCATAGTACATAAGTAGGGCTATAGAGGAATTCTTTGCTTCCCCTGGAGAACTGACATGCTAGGGCCCATTCATGATAAACCATAGCACCAATTAAATCGGTTATCGGGCGGTTATCTCCTGCTTTTAAATCCCTTACGTGCATTTCAGGACTTTGGTGAACTAATTCTTAACCAGTTCCCAATATTTCTCTCATATTTTATGTCGGAGTTTTGTTTGAGCCCGACGAGAAAAGCCTTGTAATGCTAACACACAGCCCAGGGCAGTGGTGCTCAGCCATGTGCCATGAGGTGCCATGTGCATGCCGATTTTCCGTCCAAACCAACAGTACACCAGCTGATTTCACTAATTGGCCCTCGCCCGTCTGATAGAAGAGGTGGTAGCTTGTGGAATCAGATGGTTCAGTGTTGAGTTGGAAAGAAATCCTGCAGGCACTTGGCTGTCCACGGCACATGATTGGATACTGCTGTTCCAATAAGGAGCATTAGCATTGTCCGCGAATTAGCTGCACTATGCTTTCCTACACAGATGTTCTCTGTGCGTCTTCATAATTACTCCATTCAGGACATCGGTCACCGTGTCGAGGATGCCCTTGTTCGCACTGTCGTCTTAATGGAGTCGAGAGACTGCAGTCTATCTCTGACCAGCCCCTTCTCTGCTGGCACTATTTGTACATTTGCATACCACGTCAGGTGTCTGATGTTTTAGCCATCATTAACGTTTTAGCATTTCCCCGTTGCACCACTATGGTCTGGCTCAGAGATTAGTCCCTTCTCCCCTCACCCTGCCATCCAGCCACGCATTGGCTGCTGGCCTCCCAGGGATTGGCCAGCATTCAGCATTAACATGTTTTGGTCTGTAAATGGAGGATCAGAGCAGACAAATTACAGCTCGGGCGATGATCTATGGATAACATATTATAGACTAGAGGAGTGCACTCAGTAGAGTGCAGATCCCCGCCAAGGATCTCTCCCCTTCTCCGATGCTCGGACTTGGCAACAAACCACCCCTTTTTTCGCCTACTGGGGGAAGGGAAAATACGGAGACACTGCCTGCGTATCTCCGCTTCCCCGGTGCTCAGACTAAGGCAAAAAATTTTAAAAAAACGCCAGCTGAGGCGTTAGCACTCAGTTGTGTCATAAAACAGGTTTTGAATCACCACAACCGTGGAAGGTCCTTGCTCATATCGTCATAACCGCACAAAAACTATTAGGTTGTCAGGCTCAGGAAGGGTTTGCTATGTGAACATTTTGGTCTAACCCTGTCTTTGTTTTCATAATACAGTAAAGCTGGGTAAAACCTTTACAGTCACGCATGCACGACTCACTCACTACAGTTGACTCAGATCAGGCAGCGACAAGAATATGCAACATTTCCTGTTTTGACTGCAACCTAGAGAAAGTGGTTCCTTTATAACTAGCATTTTTTGTATTATCAAAATTCATTTAGCAATGTTGCTACCCGATCCGAGTCAACCGTAGATGTGAGTCGTGCATGTGCACCGGTGACTCAAATCAGGCAGCGACAGAGGGCAGCGTTGCTCGAGTGAGCTAGAGAGAGTGAATGAAGAGAGGGAGCGGCGATGGCGAGAACCAACGTTTTTCGAAGGTTTTTAATCACAGCGATGACAAGAGGTTCTTCATCATACAGTTGTAACTGCACAAAAAATGTAGTCTGATTGGTCCAGTAGTTTGCGAGATTAGCTGCGGAGACACACACATGAGCAAATGCATAATCCCCCTCCAGGCTATCCATCTGGCCGGGATAATAACATTATCACCATCCTGTGAGCTGTTAGGGTGCACTTAATGCCAGTGTCGATCTCTTCTTTTAACCTCAAAAGTTATTAATGCTCACCGTCTTACAGTCGCTAGGATTTGGTAACAGGCAACTATGTCAAAGCCCATATGACATGACAGGCTGAAAAATCAAAACATAGATGCTAAAGTTGGTTTACAGATGAGCCAAAGAGGCTTAATTTGATTGGGAATCTAAGGCCTTGTTCAGACTGCAGGCAAATTGGATTTGTTTCTCAAATCAGATCTTTGAGACAGACTGTCCGCACTGTTAATTGCAAGTTATCAGATCGGATTCGTGTATCCAGACATCACCAACCTATCTGCATGGGTTGCTGTGGTAACGATGTAGGCGTGAGTAAAAACGTACACTGGCGACACGTTTTACCAATGCGAAAGCATGATAAATGGCGATCCGTCATCTCGTCCTGCAAACAATCCCGCTGTCAAGCCGTGGTGCAGAATTCCTCCGGTGCACCAAACAAATTCAGCGACGGAGGGAGCTGGTATACATCTCGACGTTCCGTGCTGCAGTTATGACAGGAAGTCTGGATTTGATGTTGTTGTGTGTTGCGTTGCAAGTGACGTGAAAGACAGTTGGAAATCTGATTTGGCCGGCCAAAGCGTCCGGACTGAGATGCATCTGTAGAAATCCGATTGGAATATCATTTCAGATCACCTCCAAATATTGGTCACATCCAATTTGATAAAATCGCATTTCACGTGGTTTTTCTTTCTGTCCAGACTTTATCAAAATCAATCTGGAAATGACACGAAACAGATTTGAGCTGACAGTCTGAACAAGGCCTAAGAGCTGGGAATGAGACTTTACCCCAAAAGTATCTATCTATCTATCTATCTATCTATCTATCTATCTATCTATCTATCTATCTATCTATCTATCTATCTATCTATCTATCTATCTATCTATCTATCTATCTATCTATCTATCTATCTATCTATCTATCTATTTTTGGACCCCCCCCCTTTTTCCCAGTTGTACTTGGCCAATTACCCCACTCTTTCCGAGTCATCCCGGTCATTGCTCCCACACCCTCTGCCGATCCGGGGAGAGCTGCAGACTACCACATGCCTCCTCTGATACATGTGGAGTTGTCAGCTGCTTCTTTTCACCTGACATTGAAGCATTTTACCAGGAGGATCACGCTATCCCCCCCCCCCCAGTCGCCCCCCCCCAACAGGCGCCCCGACTGACCAGAGGAGGCGCTAGTGCAGCATCCGGCTTCCCACCTGCGGACACGGCCAATCGTGTCTGTAGGGACGCCCAACCAAGCCGGAGGTAACACAGGGATTCGAACCGCCGATCACCGTGTTGGTAGGCAACGGAGTAGACTGCTTCGCTACCCGGACGCCCAAGTTTTTATTCCTTGTAGTTTCTCACGCTGTCTCTGATTGGTTTGTTAAAGTTGGGTCTGGGAACCCACAGGGGTCGTTGAGCGTCTTTCCGGTGTCCTGAACACAATGAGAAATTGATCAAGGTAATCGACTGAAATTTACTTCCATTTCAGTTGGCTGGCGTTTTGGATTAACTAATCAATAGGTTTCACATTTTTCTCCCCACCTACACCGTACACTGTTGAATCATTCACGACCAGAGTTTGTGACATGTTTAAAATTGTTTGATAATCTTTGTTACTACTTGAGGTCGAAAGTGTCCATGAATATGAAATAGAATATGTAATTACAATCCTTTAAAATATTCAACATGCACTGTAATATTAGATGTGTTATTAATGTGTAATATGGAGATCAAACTTTGAACAAATGCTGGTGAAGAGGTGAATATTTTCATTTCATTGTGACAGCTTACAGTATGTTTGCTAGAAGTGTAACGATGATTAAAGCAAAGAACTACACGTTTAATTGCATTTTTCTCTTAATGGAAGCTAGTTGAGTTGAATAGCTGGACATTATTCTCAAGTAAGCCAAGTTTTAACGGCACCATGGCCCAGTGGGTAGCACTGTCGCCTCACAGCAAGTAGGTCCTGGGTTCGAACCCCGGGGTCGTCCAGCCTTGGGGGTCATCCCGGGTCCTCCTCTGTGTGGAGTTAGCATGTTCTCCCCGTGTCTGCGTGGGTTTTCTCCGGGTGCTCCGGTTTCCCCCACCGTCGACAAGACGTGCATGTCAGGGTTAGTACTCCTGCCTGTGCCCCTGACCGAGGCATGGCAAGACGAACTGGAGTTGGTCCCCGGGTGCTGCACGGCAGCAGCCGGATGGGCTAAATGCAGAGTGTAATCAACTACCTAAAACTGTTTGTACAGTGATGCTAAACATGAACGGCATGGTGCATACCAGGTTAGTGTTTCCTCTGTAGTATTTACTTCCCACCTTTGCATAATTTGCATTCCTGCCCCTGATTAAAGAAGGGGAATTCATTCAGTTACCAGTCTCCACCTACTAAGAGAGAGAGAGGGTAATGTTACCAACTGTTATACCCCTTTACAGACTGTCTATCCAGAATACAGGGAGGAGAGTGAATTGTGTATCGTCGTCTTTTTCCATTCCGTCTTTCCTTTGCTTGTTTACTTTCCACCTCGCTTAGAAAACCAAGCTACCGAGGTGCCTGTGTTGAATCCCTGTGATACCTTGCTGCCAGCTTCCTCAAGAGGCATCTGGGATTGCAGCAGACTCATCCAAGATTCTTTCTAAAGAATCATGTCTGTAGTCCTCACTGGTGACCAAAGTGCATTAATTCAACAAAAGCACACAGGTTCATGCATGCAAACAGTACTGTGTTCAAGCCCAAGCAAGTAAGGACTTGGTGAATTGGTGCATAGTAGACTCGGGCCGTGTTTCTACCGGAGACCTGTAAAAAAAAAAAGAAGAAGAAGCAATTTCTGTATTTTGGTGTTGTTTTGTAAGGAAAAGTCATGCATTGACACTGTCCTCCCATTTCACTGACACGACCTCCGTTTAGTGCTTAGAGTGTTTCACCTCTTACTGAAATGCACAGCTCGTCAGTGTCAATCAGCGTTCCAGCAAATGAGGGTGAAGGAGGGGCGGGCCCAGAGAGGAAGTGAAAACACAGCCTACTTTGTCAAAGCAGAGAGGAGATATGAAAGCAAACAAAAAATGAATCATTAATTTGAGTTGATAACAGGAAATTCCTTTTAATTTAACATTTTCTGTGTGTTTTATCATGTATGAATATAGAGAGTAGGGTTGAGCAATATGTGGATATTATATCGATATCGTGATATGAGACTAGATATTGTCTGGGGTTTGGGATAGCATAATATGATATGGCAACAAAAATGAATCATTAATTTGTGTTGATAACAGGAAATTCCTTTTAATTTTACATTTTCTGTATGTTTTATCACAGTTTGAGTTGGGCTGGGCAATATATATGTCGATATAATATCGATAACGTGATATGAGACTAGATATTGTCTGGGACTTGGAATATCGTAATATCGTGATATGGCGTAAGTGTTGTGTTCTCCTAGTTTTAAAGGGTGCATGTACTTTCCTGAATTTCCCAAATGTTCTAGCTGTTCTGTTATTTGCCTTTACCCATTTAGTTATTATGAAGGCATTACTGGTGATTATCAAAAATCTGATTGCGTGAATGTTTTGCGAAAGCACCAATATTCATCCCCACAATATCAATATCAAGTTATTTGGTCCAAAAATATTGTGATATTTGATTTTGTTCATATCGCCCAGCTGTAAGAGAGGAGGACGTATATGTCTTTTGTGGTGAAACATAACTACTGGGCATCTCCCCTCAGTATTCAATACCTGTTTTTACCTCCACCGGCAGCGATGGTGCCCTGCAGAATGTCTCAGGTAGATGCACAACTTCATTAAAACACGAGGCTTACGAAGGCGTATTTCAATTAAAGCTGGGGTAGGTCGTTCTTTTTATGGCGTCATTGGGCAAAAATTCCATAATAACCTTTCAGCATATTGTGATTCAAGTGGTCTGAGAGAAAACTAGACCTGTATCTCCTCCTGGCTCCGTTTTCAGGCTGTAAAAAAATCTAGCCTGGGGTGGAAGATTTTAGCCAATCACGGGTTATTTTAGAGAGCGGGCGTTCCTATCGACTCTGCCTAACTAGTCAACTGACTTCCAGTTTCTACTGCAGCAATCGTACCAGTTTCCTGTTTGTTGGCGTGTGCTTATTCATCAAGTTTGTCCACAATTCAGAGGATGTTCTGCATCTTACTAACTTTAATATACTAAAATGCCAGGATGTATATACAATTTTTTGTGTGCGGGGGGGGGGGTTGTGTTTTTGTGGGGGGTTTTTTTGTATTGTGTGTGTGTGTGTGGAGAAGAGTGTCAGGAGTGATTTGTGACAGAAGGGTAGCAGCAAGAGTTAAAGGGAAGCTTTACAAGATGGTTGTGAGACCAGCTATGTTATATGGTTTGGAGACAGTGGCACTGATGAAAAGACAGGAGGTGCAGCTGGAGGTGGCAGAGTTGAAGATGATAAGATTTTCATTGGTAGTGATGAAGGACAGGATTAGGAACGAGTATATTAGAGGGACAGCTCAGGTTGGACGGTTTGGAGACAAAGCAAGAAGTAAGACTGAGATGGTTTGGACAAGTGTGGAGGAGAGATGCTGGCTATATTGGGTGGGAGAAGGATGCTGAATATGGAGCTGCCAGGGAAGAGGAGAAGAGGAAGACCAAAGAGGAGGTTTATGGATGTGGTGAGGGAGGACATGCAGGTGGCTGGTGTGACAGAGGAAGATGCAGAGGACAGGAAGAGATGGAAACGGATGATCCGCTGTGGAGCCCCCTAACGGGAGCAGCCAAAAGTAGTACTAGTATTGTGTGTGTGTGTGTGTGTGTGTGGGCCCAGTGATGGACTGGCAGCCCGTCCAGGGTGTCTCCCCGCCTGCCGCCTAATGACTGCTGGGATAGGCTCCAGCATCCTTGCCACCCTGAGAACAGGATAAACGGTTTGAATAATGGATGGATGGATGCATACTATTTTTGTCGAAAAACCGAGTACGAATCAACTGGACACTATTCCGGAAGAAAATGGCGACTTTGCATGGTTACCATGGAGATATGGTTTGCGTGAGCCGTACCCACTTGCCGTCTCTTCTGTATGTTGACTGAGGATGGTATAATAGATTTATGATGCATACTAAATATGTTTTAATGGAATAGGACATACTGAACAGTATGTAGTTCAGTTAGTACCTACGATTAGCATGAAGTGCAAAAAGTGCTACATGGTACAGCCTAGTATGTGAATGAGTCTGTGACTTCCTGTCACATGAAACATGCATGAAACAACACATGAAATTAATCAAGTCAATTCTTACCCCGTTTCATGTGCAGGCTCAACACAGAACGGTGAAACTCTCCCGCACTATTTCCAGCTTTTAGACTCCAGCAAGTGAACACCGTCCCATTTGTGCTGTAGTTTGGCTTTTAATGTAACGTTACGCATGATGTTGTTGTTTTGTTTTGTTTTGCTCCTCTCCTTGCTGAAATGAGCCTGATAACCTTTGTGTGGGGCCGACTCTCAGGGTGACAGGGAGACTCTGGAAACTGATGTCAGATGCACCCGCAGCACTAATGCAGCCCAATGCATTAAACATGGCTCAGCAGGCTTCCATTAGAGTCAGAGAGAGGCTCTACTGGGAGAGCAGGGATGTACATTACTCCCCCCCCAGTTTACTCCTATGGCAGTTCCTGTCCCGAGCTGTCTGGGTGCAGCTGGTGGCGGTGGGTGGGTGACAGGATCCCAGCGCCCCACCAAGGTGACACTGTACCTGCAATACCGCAGAACAACACAGAGAGAGAGAGAGCGAGAGAGAGACAAACAGACAGGGAGAGACAGACAGACAGAGAGAGAGAGAGAGAGAGAGAGAGAGAGAGAGAGAGAGAGAGAGAGAGAGAGAGAGAGAGAGAGAGAGAGAGAGAGAGGTCAACATAAAGACACAAAGACATAAACACGATGTTCTGAAGCAGAAAAAAAACTGAGGCTGCACCGCTATCAGTACTGGTATCGGATATCGGGCTGATACCAGGCTAACATGGAGGATTCATATTGGAGAGCTTGCCCAAGACTAGGGTCTGATACCAAAAGTCTTGACTAATGTTTCATAACTATGTCATAAATCATAGTTATGACATGAATAACGTCATAAAAGCTGCGAATAAAGTCATTTGTTTTCCCTGATAAAACTTTTCTTATAATTTTTCCTCATCCAAGTCGAAGGTGTAAGGATGGGGGGGGGGTCGTATATTGCACCGATTATAAAGCCAGTTCGGAGTGCTTTGTAACTTTGGGATATACAAATAAACTTGACTTGATATAAAAGTGAAATGGCTTGATTTACTGAATTTTTAGCACATATAAGCCTACGTTTCTTTAATGGTGGAAAAATACCGGTTTTATGTCAATTATTTTGCCCTTTGACCCCCCAAACCAATAGTCTGAATCGGCACTGTTCAGCGAAAGTTGTTGGCGTGATTGGTACTGGCTGATACTTCAGTATTAGTGCTTTAATTTTTTTTTGTGGTTTTTTTTACCTTTAATTCAATAATATGGATAATATTTTCTAGCAAGTTCATTTTATCATTTAAATAATAAGAACAATCAGTTTATAGTATGGATTTTGTTGGTTCATTGATGTACTTTAGTCACATCTGAGCTGCATTTGTGAGAAAGGGGAGCGTTCATTTCAGGCACAAATCTGTAGTTAAAGAAGTTATTTGCACTTTGCCTTCTTTAAAAGATACTCCATTATTCTTTATTTAGAGTCACGGAGTCAGTCATTGGACTGTCTGGCAGGTCTTTGGACATTCACCCTCCATACGGGAGGACTGGGATCAAACTGGGAGACTCTCGTTTTGAAGCACTGGGCTGCAGCTAAGCTGACGTGCTGTGTAGCTGAAAGCAGATGGGCAGAATTCAGAATTACACTTTATTGCAGTGCCAGAGGAGATGGGAGCAGACTTTATTTTCCTCACTCAGCTGTTGAATGGCAGAAGCCCCACAGAAATCACATCTCCATATTTTGTGCATATCCGTTATAACACAACTTGTGATTGCCTCCAGAGACTCGCCGTCAGTCCAGATTTGACCTACCCTGTCATCTGTCCTGTCTGTCCTGTCACCACATCATTACATTAATTGATTATTCTTCTCTTGTTCCCTTATCGTGGTACATCACATTCATTGTTTAAATTACAGATAAAACAAATTGTGAGGGCGTCCGGTTAGCGTAGCGGTGTATTTCGTTGCCTACCGACACAGGGATCACCGGTTCGAATCCCCGTGTTACGCCCAGCTTGGTCGGGCGTCGCTACAGATACAATCGGCCGTGTCTTCGGGACACATGCCCACATCCGGTGGGAAGCCGGATATGGGTATATGTCCCGGTTGCTGCACTAGCACCTCCTCTGGTCGGTTGGGGCGCCTGTTCGGGGGAGGGAGGGGGAACTGGGGGGGAATAGCGTGATCTTCCCACGTGCTACGTCCCCCTGGTGAAACTCCTCACTGTCAGGTGAAAAGAAGCGGCTGGCGACTCCACATGTGTCGGGAGGAGGCATGTGGTAGTCTGCAGCCCTCCTCGGATCAGCAGAGGGGGTGGAGCAGAGACCGGGACGGCTTGGAAGAGTGGGGTAATTGGACGGGTACAATTGGGAGAAAAGGGGGGTGGGGGCGGGGGGATAATGCAAAAAAAAAAATCATTGTGGAGAAATTTGCATCCATAGTTTTGCATCTGTGACTGAGTAGGATACTTGAACTGCTTCACTCGAGGCACCAACTCATCCCCAACCCGGAGGCAGTAATCCCCCATTTTCCTGGAGCTGAGCCGAAAGGAGCTGAGCTGGAAGGCAAAGCTCTCAATTTACCAGTCAGTCTTCGTTCCAACCCTCACCTATGCTCATGAGCTTTGGGTAGTGACCGAAAGGGTGAGATCACGGATACAAGCGGCTGAAATGAGTTTCCTCCGTAGGGTGTCTGGGCTCAGCCTTAGAGATAGGGTGAGGAACTCGGACATCCGGAGGGAGCTCGGAATAGAGCCGCTGCTCCTTCGCATCAAAAGGAGCCAGTTGAGGTGGTTCGGGCATCTGATTAGGATGCCTCCTGGACACCTTCCTTTGGAGGTTTACCGGGCACATCTAACTGGGAGGAGACCCCGGGGTAGACCCAGAACTCGCTGGAGGGACTACATGTCCAGTCTGGCCTGGGAACGCCTTGGGATCCCCCAGGAGGAGCTGGAGGGGGTTGCTGGGGAGAGGGACGTCTGGAGTGTCCTACTTAGCTTGCTGCCACCATGACCCGACCCTGGAAAAGCAGCTGAAGATGAGATGAGAGACTGAGTAGGAGCGGCTGTGTTGTAGAGGTGCGTGATGCCTCAAGTCGCCGTGAAGATCCAGACTCTGTCAGTGAATACTCGGCTTGTTTTAATGAAAGCTCGTGATCATCGTGAGTTTCTGCATCAAAGACAAACTTAAAAAATGTTTTCAATAAAAGCAAATTAATCCTCCTGTGCAGGGGTTGGATTTGGAGGCAGATTAACACATCAGATTGTGGTATTTTCCAGCCGACTGCAATTAAATTAGTCACCACTGATTTAATCAGTACATTTAAGTCATTACATCACCCTCTGAGAGAAAACCCAGCCTAATGAATAACTTTTTAAAGTAAATACCCCCCAGATGTGCTGATTACACTTTTCGTATCATAAGTGACTGAGACGAAATGAAAGTAGATATATTAGCTGCCTTCTCGATGGGCCGAGGCTCATCACAACGGGTGACGGGGGCCCAAAACACGTTTCAGCAGTTTTCTGGTCTGCTCAGATACTCGTCCCAATGAAATATTTATCCGTTTCATTTGCGCCAATTATGCCTGTGTGATCCAAAAAAAGCAAAAGGAAAGAAACCCCCCCCCCCCCAGCAAAGCAGGATCTGCTCATGAACCCCTCCCATGTAATATTCATAACTTTTATTTGCGTGTGAATTAAGGGCAGCTTCCCCGAACTGAACCCGCGGTTGACACAAACACCAAGGATGGAGGGAGATGTTGGGGAATACAGATCACCTCACCGCCTCTCTGTGGAAAAATATATCGGTGTTCCCATTGGCTCAGCCCAGCTGTCCCGCTGCTGTTTTTTTTATCTTATTACCATTAATGCCCACTTACGAGGCTCCCGGGGGCCGCAGAACCACAAGTGGTCAGTGTTGCTTTTCACAAACTTAACATGAATCTTTTTGAGGCTATGAAATACAACTACGGCCTCACCGATTTGATTTTGGCTGCCGTGTCGTCACAAAGTTAGCAGAAGAATAGAGCTCGTAGGGCGTCTGGGTGGCATGGCGGTCTATTCTGTTGCCTACCAACAGGGGGATCGCCGGTTCGAATCCCCGCGTTACCTCCAGCTTGGTCGGGCGTCCCTACAGACACAAATTGGACGTGTCTGCGGTTGGGTATGTGTCCTGGTCACTGCACTAGCGCCTCCTCTGGTCGGTCAGTTGGTCGGGGCGCCTGTTCGGGGGGGGGGGGGGACTGAGGGAATAGTGTGATCCTCCCACGTGCTACGTCCCCCTGGTGAAACTCCTCACTGTCAGGTGAAAAGAAGTAGCTGGTGACTCCACATGTATCAGTGGAGGCATGTAGTAAGTAGTCTGCAGTCCTCCCCGGATCGGCAGAGGGGGTGGGATGGCTCAGGAGAGTGGGGTAATTGAGCTGGTATAATTGGGGGGAAAAAGGGGGGAAAAGATCTAAGAAAAAGAGAAAGAATGAAGCCCAAACAAACTAATCCGTTTTTGCCTCGTAACCTCGGACGGCTTTCATCCCGAGCGTCGACCCACGCTTGGAGATTACCCGAAACCTCCATCGTACCCAAACTGTTTAGATTAGCGTGTTTGCCCTGTATGAATTACCCCGCCCCCACCCCACCCCCCTCTTATAATTGAGTTGCATTGCTGGGCTGTCTCACTGCAGTCTCAGCATGCGGTGTCTAATTCTGACACCTAGCGTGACACGTCGCCCCTGCGCACAGCGTCCACCAGTCCCGGCCTCGCAGACCCTCCACCAACTTAGGCAGATGAGGCAAACGGAGCCGTGTATTTATAAAATCTCCTTGTCATGGAATTCCTTCCTGCAGAAAGCGGGTCATTTTATAAGTAGCGTTAATACCCCCCCCCCCCCGTACTTTTGCGTTGTTTAAATTAGTGCCCGTGTGTGCGTGCGTGCATGTGCGCGTGCACGGTGGCTATTTTCCGAATCCATTTGCATTGAATTACTTTATAAATAGGATTCCCTTCAAAGCCCTGTATGTGCGACTGGCCCACTATGATAGCCGGTGGCATCAGAGGCTTGCAGGAATCGAACAGCAAAGTGATCTCATGAAGTGTTTCAATTGGCTGATCTTAGTCGCCAGACGGCGGGCTCATCATCCTGCCTTCTTTCTTTTCTTTTTAATTCCGGGAACTCCAAAGATGGATAGATGAACGGATGGACCGATGGATAGTGTATTGTCCTTAGGGAGGAAGTCTTTCACACAGCCGGGACCGGTCATGTTACGCGGGGACAGACAAACAAAGAAACACACAAAACACTGACCAAGCATCCATGTAGGAAAAAAAAAGCCCAATGCAGATACACCAGCACAACAAACTCCACGCACAGTATGCTCCGACAGTGTGGGAAAGAAGAACGTCAAGATGGTAGTCAGCATCATCATACTTACAACATGTGAAACACTTGTTCATAGAAAACAGCAGCGAGGCGTTTGTTAACACACAGAAGATCTGTTGTGTGTCTACACATGCGTACAGATGCAGGTAGTGGTGCAGAAATCCAGCTGATAACAACACAAACTTTGGTGACAGTTTAATCAAGCTCAGTGAGGTGCGGTGAAGCCGGTCCCTCAGCACTGATTTAATACCGCCCAGACAATCTCCTTAAGCCCCTTCACAGCTAAATTTAGAGCCTTAAGACGAGACCCTCGGCAGTTGCAGTCTCTCCTGAGGGTCAGGGACGAGCCTCGGCAGTACACAGACGGCTTATCGCCACGAAAGCGTGTACATGTACACACACCGACTACATGCCCCTGCCATTCTCTTCCCGCGATAATGACAAATATCAGTATCACAGATATAGATATTTAGTTATGTAAATAAATAAATATATATATATATGTATATATAGATGTGTGTGTGTGTATATATATATATATATATATATATATGATAGTTGCTATATATTGATATATATATATATCAATATATATAGATATATTGATATATAGATGTGTGTGTGTGTGTATGTGTGTATATATATATATATATATACTACTACTACTTTCGGCTGCTCCCGTTAGGGGTCGCCACAGCGGATCATCCGGTCTTATTTATGATCCGCATATTTGATTTGGCAAAGATTTTACGCCGGATGCCCTTCCTGACGCAACCCTCCCCATTTGTCCGGGCTTGGGACCGGCACTAAGGATGCACTGGCTTGTGCGTCCTCAGTGGCTGGGTTATATATATATGTATATAGAGCTGTATATTTGTGTGTGTGTATATATATATATATATATATATATATATATATATATATATATATATATATATATATATATATATATATATCACAATATTTTCTTAGATGTGCACAAACACCACGTTTAAGAATCTAGCTGAGGTTCATCACACTGAACTAGTTGGAAATGTAAAGTATAATATCAAACCAAAACTAGTTTTCAAATAATACTTCCTTAAATATGTCAAGATGTCCTTTTATCAGAAATGTTAGGTAACAGGTTCTTGTTATCACTAATGTAGACCAAAAAATTGTGCGTCACGATATGACAACATCGGAATTTCTCTGCAATACAGTACTACTGAAAGACAACAAAGGATTAGTATTGAAATATTTGAAACATTACCCAACCTGCAATGCAGTTTTTAGTACCATTTTTCAGCCTGTTGATGATGGAGACAGACAAGTAAATGTTGATGTAGTGCGTTGAGTAAACCTTAAAAAAACCAAACGTTGGAGTCGGATGCAGAAGGAGTGAGAGTGTTCTTTTGTGGTTTATGTGTAGAATCTACTACAGTTTCTGCACATCTTTGTGTGTGTGTGCATTCAAAACATCAAGTACACTCTCTTGTGTGTTCCTTTTGAGTTAAAGATCCTGACAGAGGACAACGTAGACACTCGAGATATGACCCTGGAAACTAGTTGACTTGGAAACAAAAAGGGAACCGAAGGGAATTTGACATTTCAGAAGAGAATTCTCTCCAGCGTGGCCCGATTTGCTTTTGTTTTTTAAGGGGGGGGGGGGGTTAGGTGCATCTGCCCAGTCCATGTCACTCATTAGAGCAGTAAATTTGCCGTGTTGAAAGAGAATGTACATCCACAGCTCATTTCTGGACCGGGGCTTGTTTTGGATTTTTAGATCTTGGTTTGTTTGTGGGTTCAGTTCTGCTTAAATTTGTCTCTTCACATAAACCCTCGAAGACGGACGTTACCCCGATTTAGTTCACTTCCCCCAGAAGAAAAAAATAATTTCTGTCTCCTGTGATCATCTAATCCTTCACATCCACTGTGACGGAACTCCGGCACTTCATTTGGAAGAGCATTCTGGGGAATCTTTTTTCCATTTACAGCGTTGATGAAAGTCTCAGAAAGTTGAATCAGTTCATCTGGACACAACGTTTATTGAGAGAAACGTTTCATCACTCATCTAAGTGACCTCTTCAGTCTCAACTCACTGCAGGTATCCCCACCCTTATAAACAATACAGTGGCATCACGACCCAAACCAACCATTGGTTTCATATGCAAATTACCGTGACCATTAACTAGAGTTACAATGGCCATGTGTACTATTCACAGAGGATTTGGGAATAGCTGTAATCACAGCTTTGTAAGATGGTGACGGATGTATCTTAGCCCCCCCCCCCCCCCAGTTCAGTGATGGTCGTTCCCTCTTCACATAAATGGCGTCTTTGACTTCCCATTCAAACCAGCATTCCTCCCTATCAAGGATGTGCACATCCTCATCCTTGAAAGAGTGGCCACTGGCCTGTAGATGGTGTAGACTGTGGAGTCCTGGCCTGACGTCTTAGCTCTCCTGTGTTGTGCCATCCTCTTGGCCAGCGTCTGTTTGGTTTCCCCAATGTACAAGTCACAGCAATCCTCCTGGCACTTAACAGGGTACTTTATACTGCTCTGTTTGTGGCGGGGGACCCGATCCTTGGAGTGGACCAATTTCCCGCACAGCATGGTTTGAGGTTTGAAAGCAACTGAGACGCGGTGTGAGGAGAACACACATCTTACAATGAATGCTGGGATCGCAACTATTCCCAATCCCCTGTGAATAGTAGACATGGCCGTCGTAACTCGAGTTAAAGGTCAGGCCCATATTTGCATATGAAACTGGTCGTTATTGCTGCTGTATTGTTTATGAGGGTGGGGATACCTGCAGTCAGTTGAGACTGAGGAGGTCACTTACATCGTGATGAAACCATTCTCTCAGTGAATGTTGTGTCCAGATGAACTGATTCAACCTTCTGTGATTTCTAAACCTGGATTACTGAGACGTTTATTACCCCCTTTTATTCAGTCGTAGTTCACAACTCTTTAACACTATGTTCTAGAAATAACATATTTTTAGTTGCTGTTATCCTGTATTTGTGGCTGTACACTGACAAATATTGTCCAATGCAGGGCTCAACACTGTGAGTATTTCACTCACATCTGCCCCTGAAAATATATACGCAAACCGGAAAAATAATTTATGAGCACAGTGTGCGAGTAGAGATTACAACTCACTGCAAGCCCCCCCCCCCGCGCTGCTAATCATTCAAAAACTGCAAGTTCCACATTCCACAAGCTCTGATGCACCAATCACAGTAGAGTTTTTTGTGACACGCCGCCGCTGGTGTCACGTGAGAGACAGACCAGAAATACAGAAAACAAGACTCGGTCAAAACCTAGTATATGGCTGGACCATGTATGAAACACTAGATGGCTTTTAATTTGAAATGGCGGATACAGGAAGTGGTGACGCGAGGCCGACCAATAGTGTAACTCGGTCAGTCAGTCAGGGACAGAGTCAGGCGTGTTTAAAAAGTATCGCAAAGACGTCGCTAAAAATAAAATCCATTAATATTTATTTTGAGCCAAAAAGAGACGAGAATGAGGAATCTGGCGACGGGGGATTCACGAGGTTTCACTAATATGTCTGTTGAAATACGGTTTCCATATTTTAAAGACTGTTTCAAAAAGCTATTTCTGTGCTTAGATGTTAAAAATAAATACTTAATCATTTAAAAAAAAAAAAAGCTCTCGCAATATTTTATTAAAAAAGCTCTGTTTCAACATTTCTGTATTTTATAAAGCTATGTCAGTGTTGTGTTCAATATTTTAAGGCTCGTGCCTTGTGTGTAGATACCAGGGTCTTCCACTTTCAATTCAATTGAGTTCAATTCAATTTCATTTATTGTCATTAAAAACAATGTGCAGGCACATGTTAAAAATGAAATGAGGGGACTTTTACAGTCCTCCACTAGTTTGCACATCATAATTACACATATAGACACACACACACAGTGAAAATATGTATGTAATCATTTGTAAACTCTGTGTCACTTGAACATTATTCACGGTGCTCCTGGATTTCTTTGTGTGCTCCTTGATATTTTTCATTTGGGAGCACATGACATGTACTCCTTGGGGGAAAGGTTAGCGTAGAGCTCTGCAGTGAATGAATGGAAGGGAGATCACGAGAGTCCGAGTACCGCCAAACAGAAACTAGCCAATAGCATATTGATGTCCACGTTCTTCTAAAAATGTCCAGCTGTGATTGGTTGTCAGTCAGATCAAACTCCCGCCCCTCACAAAATTCCCACCCGGAAGTTCTGTTTCATTCCGATATACGTGAAATCACGGGCGTTTGTGGTGGCCGGGGGGGGGGGTACACTATTTGTATGCCATTTCACCCAGGGGTTAACGTTAGGTTACGATAAGGATTAGGGTTTGGTTAAGATTGGGGCCAGGGTTGGAATTGGGGTGGGGGTTATGGTGGTGTCATCGGGGTGAGACTCCTGTTTCATAAGACCTTTTTAAATCGCACGGTCCTCTGGAGAAAGCCGGTACACAGCTATTAAATCCTTAAAAAGTAGATTAAAGTCCAGACCAAACAGCACAGCCAATTAATACTGTGATTACACTGGATGTGTCCTCAGCACCTCGGGAGGCGCCTTGCTGTTGCTATGCAACCACAGGGTCAGCTGTCAATCACGTGTATCAACACTTGCCATATGTGAATTAGGGATATATCTACCCATAGGACTTAGCATTACTTATTATTATTGTTAGGCAACGTATATTTTTGTGACCAATACTACGTACTGTTTATTTCTCGAATTCATTGAGCGATGGCGAGCGCTTGCTTTAATATTGTAACGACCACGGGTGAGTAGACTCGCTAGCTCTTGGCTAACAGGTCGGACCCTTTAGTTGACTGGTTAGCACAGTCACCTGAGGTGTGGGCGACCCGGCTGCAGAGGATTCCCGGCTGCCCTCTGAATTCACTACACTGGTGTCAAGAGGTGGGATGGTGAGACCGTGAGGCCATCGGAAGCACGTGTGCCCAGAGGCGTGAGGGAGCTGGTATGCTAAAACACGGGGACGCGCCTCCCAAAGGAGGGGGGTTGTGTAACGACCATGGATGAGTAGACTCGCTAGCCCTTGGCTAACGGGTCGGACCCTTTAGTTAACTGGTTAACGTAGTCGTCCGTGGTGAGTTTTCGTGAGACACCATTCTGATCAGAATGTGTTGGCCTTCTCTCGCGTCTATGGAGAACACACATCTATGGACAGGGTACTTTAATGTAAACAGCTGTCCCTTATTTCCCATAATCCCACCTGTCTCCAGATGTATGCTCCAACGCCACACCTGCCACGCCTGCGCTTTAGCGTCATGCTATTTGACCTTTCCATTGAGGAATGGTCTCCATGATTCGTAAGACCGCTTTTTAACGGACTCGCTATCGGGCCTATGGTTTGCTTCACCCCTCCATCTTGCTTAACACGAGACCAAATAGACCGTGTCTCCTCTCTCCTCTGTCTGTGTTCACGCCGCGGTTCATGCTAAAACTAGTTGAAAGAGTTGGTTGAGGCAAGACACTCCACATCCATTCACCACAAGATGAGAGAAAGCCCTTTTTATTGCTTATGTTTTTGACCAAAAGCTTGGTAGTGTGTCTTAACAGCAATCAGACGTGTAAAATCTATCCTACAGGTATGCTTTGATTTCCATGATTGAAAATATATTTTGTCAAAATAGCCAAATAGGTACAACTATTTAGTTTGCCGAGTGGCAGTGCAACTGACCGAAGAACGATGCACCACTTGTCTCGAACTACCCATTGCATTGGGTGTCTGTTTTTAACCCAATGTTAGGTCAAACCCACCCAACCTAGAACCCAGCAGCCTCAACCCAGCATTTGGGTTATTAAAATAACCCAGCATTTCTTTTGAGTATAAGGGTGGGACAGGGGTTAGCGTGGTTGCCTCACAGTAAGAAGGTCCTGGGTTCGAGCCCCGGGGTAGTCCAACCTTGGAGGTCATCCTGGGTCGTCCTCTGTGTGGAGTTTGCATGTCCTCCCCGTGTCTGCGTGGGTTTCCTGCGGGTGCTCCGGTTTCCTCCCACAGTCCAAAGACGTGTAGGTCAGCTGAATCAGTCGTACTAAATTGTCCCTACGTGTGTGTGTGTGTGTGTGTGTGTGTGGGGGGGGGGGGCCCTGTAATGGCCTGGTGGCCTGTCTGGGGGGTTGCCCCCCCTGCCGCCCAGTGACTGCAGGGATAGGCTCCAGCATCCCCGCGACCCTGAGAGCAGGATAAGCGGTTTGGATAATGGATGGGATCAGCCGGTGTCACCTGACCTGAACTTCCAGACACAGTCGGTGGATGTGCTTAAGATGGAGGTCAATGATGAGTCTGTCCTGGGTGGGCGTTGTGCAGGAGAACCACGTATGACAGACGAAGGATTTAGGAGGTGGATCAGTAAAGCCTTGAAACGCACGAATCAGAAGCCCATGACTGCACAATCCCATGGTGAGAGAGAGAGAGAGAGAGAGAGAGAGAGAGAGAGAGAGAGAGAGAGAGAGAGAGAGAGAGAGAGAGAGAGAGAGAGAGAGAGAGAGAGAGAGAGAGAGAGAGAGAGAGAGAGAGAGAGAGAACTTGGATCATGCACTTCACTGTCCCCTAGCTGAAATTCCACGTGATTACATATTGCTGTCGTTTTAATTCAGTTGGATCAATAATATATCAACACGGCTGCATTGTTGCACAGAGTGTTCGACGCGCAAACTAGTTTCACATTTGCAAACAACTTGTTCTTCAAAGGCAACTTTTCAGTCTGATCCCCTATGTGGCCTTGTGTATGTCTCCCTGGCTTTTGGAAAACTTAATAGACATGAGAACAAAGTGGTTCTGCATATCTGCTCAGCCTTGGGGCAGGTTTGGGAGCGAGTTAACAGAAAAGGCTGCCAACTTTTAATCTGTTTACAGGGTGTGCGTGCATGTGTCTCTGCATGTGTGTGTACTTGTGTGTTGTGTTCAGGTGTGTGAGTGCATGCATGTGTGTTTGTATAAGCCTGTATGTGTGTTTTTGTGCTGTGTGTGTGTGTTTGCATGTGCAGTGTGTGTATGTGTGTTTGTGTCTCTCCTTGAGGAGATGGTGTGCACCATACCGAGACCGAAGTGACGGTGAATTTAAAAGAATCATGTGGCAGGGTTCAATCCGGCGACACGGGTACACTGGGCTACGGTGTGCACATCTTTGTCACGTGGGATGTGCTCATGTAAGCGCCAGGCTTAGATGTTCATCCCCATCTTATACAGACAACATTTTAAACTTTACAAATGTGTTGTAGCACTTCCACCAGACCACCTCCCAACAGGAGGAGGAGAGCTGGTGTCATAGATACTATGAATCATCTTCCTCTTACATTGCAAACAATACACCGCAGGTCACGAGCATACGCGGTTTTAAAGGCGTGGTCGGGGTGGCCAGTTCCACCCCTACAATCTGATTGGCCACCCCAAAATTTCTGCCACATCATTGGCTTTCACCTTGCTGTGGGGCGTGTATTTAACCAGCAGGTGTGTTTCTACCGAGACACTACTGTGCCTGTACTCTGTGTGTCTGGTCCAGGGCTTAATTTGTGCCGGATCCTGCCGGAACAGGATCCGGGACCTCCCAAATTAGGACTTGAACCTATTAGATTGGCTCCGGCAACTCCTTTGTCACTATCAAAATCTGTAAATATATTTTGTGTAATAATTAATGTCACCTGTTCTGTCCTTCTTTTATTTGCCGTTGAAGTTACTCTTAAATCACTTGTTTGCCTATTTTGGATGCATTTTAAATCTGATTAAAAAAAGAGGTCAGGTCACTCAGTGACGCCTGAAGCGTGTGAGTTTTGTGCATGTCATGTGAGCTAATGTTACTGGGATTTGAAATTCCAATCCTTGGTCTTCTCCAAGATGGCGGTGCGAATTCACAATTTTGTAGCGGGCTCACCCAGTACCGGTGTGGGAAGATCGCGGTGCGAATTCATATTTTCGGCAGCCTCACCCAGTACCGTCCATGCAGTGTCTTTGTCCACATCTGTGTCTGAGTTTTTGTCTTTGTTTGTTGGCTGGGAGAGCTGGCGCTGGATCGGCTGGGAGAGCTTGGTCTGCTGCTTGCTGTGGGCCCAGGGACGACCGCGGCCTTGCCCAGAGCTGCACTCGAGGAAGTAACACTGAGGGTGGTTTGGCAGGACACAGAAGCGGGGCAGGCTAAGCTAACTGCTAGCCCATGCAGACTGGTGTTATCAGAATAACACCGAGGGCGGTGTGGTGGCAGCCTCACCTGGTGTTGACTGGTGTTTTTGACGCCGTCGTGTGGAGTGCGAGGAGGTGTGTCAGGGGTGTCTGGCTGGGAGAGCTGGCGCTGGATCGGCTGGGAGGGCTTGGTCTGCTTCGTCTGGTTGCCACAGGGACCACAGCCCCTGCCTGGAGCTGCGCCCGAGGAGGAAATACTGAGAGCGGTCTGATAGGACGAGTAATCGGGGCAGGCTAGGCTAAATGCTAGCCCATGCAGACCGGCGGTTCCGACAGTCATCCTGGCTGGCGTTTGTTCCCTTGGACAGTGATTTTTTTTTTTTTAGTTTGTCTATATGTTTTAATTTGAGTTTGTGTTGTTGTAGTTCTTGAATGTGTTTTTGTCTGTATGTTGCACTGCTGTGGGCTGGGGGTAACAGCGTTTCATTTCATTTCATATGCACAAGTACATGAAGTGAGATGACAATATAAAATGTTCCCCTTCCTTAGCAACGAGGAGGAAGCTGGTAAAATGTCAAAAAGACCTTCAGATTTGTTGAATTTCTTCGAACCAGTAGGTCAGTCAGACCTTAAGCAGGCCAAGGTTGTTTCGAGAACCAGCAGGGGGTCCATGATGGCACTGTCTATAATCAGAGCGGAGGAGATAGGCAGAGAGACAGAACACGTCACTTAGTCCAGCTTGCTTTTCCTGGCCGTAAAGAGAAATTTCAGCCCTAATTCCATTTTCCCCCCATTGTAGCAAACCACAGGCAGAGAGAAACGACAGGGATGTTGAGTGATTATTGTGAATGTGCTGATTGATAAATGTAAATAAATAATGCTTTGTTTATGATGACAGTTTTGTTTATTTTATTTATTTATTTAGTTAGTTAGTTATAGCAGCTAGCACGCTTCCGATGTGCTCCAGGCGCTGTGGATTTTTTGATGCATCCCGTGACTTTTTTAATCTCCCCCTGACCGGAAGTGCACCCTCTCCGGTATTCCGGGACCTCCTGATTTACAATTTAAGCGCTGGTCTGGTCTGTCCCGCTTTGCCTGAAGAGGCTGTTGAAAACAAAGCGTCCCTTCCACAGATAAGATAGCTGCACTGCAGGTTCAGGTGAAGTCCCTCTCCTTCCCTCCCTCCATGAAGTTGTGACGTTAAGGAGACAGCTGCGTTAACGGCCATTTTTCACTTTCTCCAGTCCACTCATTCTGTCCTGATACAGCCTCATAATACATCAGCCTCATAATACATCAGCCTCATAATACATCGGCCTCATAACACATCAGCTGGTATGTTTGTAAACTGAAAGTTCAATTTTACCCTTGAAAGATTAGGACTGCTCTGATTGCCCAGTCTTAATTTCTATCACCTGAGCTGCACACTCTCTCTCTCTCCCCCCTCTCCCCCCCTCCCCCCATGTATTTTGATGCCCAAGTCCACACTCCTCCTTTCACATTCTGTAAATTCTGGAGTAGGGTTATAACAGGTGCTGGTGATATGAACATGCCACTTGTTTAATCCACATAAGAGACAAATACAAACATTGTACAATATCTGCAGTTGCTAATCAGATGTGTGTTACTTCCACATCGAGGTGCTGCTTGTGCTGTTGTTGACATTGCACTGTTCTCTCATCGATGTTTCTGCAAACGTTGGTTGCACACCAACGAGGCATAATTTTCCTGTTGCATCAGTCATAGCGCTCGATATCGGCCCCAAATCATGAAATACATTCTCTTATCATAATAATCATCATTATTTTTGCCGTTCTTATTCAATCTGAACAATAATGTGCAGCGCACTTGTCATGCAACTCAGAAATAGGCCTACATGTTTTTGATGAGTGATGTCATCGCTGCCTGTCAGATTTAATCATCTGTCAGTGAGCCATGTAGGGGTGATATCTCTAATGACAATATATTCATGACATTTGAGACAATCTGCATAATTGATTAGTACCGTGAGTTGGTGTGCCTTGTGATTCTGGTTTGACTTTTGGGCCCAAAAAGGTTGAGAACCTACTGTATTAGTTTACAGTGTATAATGTGTACAACCAAGCCCATAACCTGAGACAGTATGCCACAACCTCATATCTAACAAATAGCCGGGAAGGATATCTAACGTCAACGTGAATATGTTCATGTGCTAGCTAAAGAGGAACTTCAGCCTGATATCGAACATTATCTCACCTCATTAGTAGAACATTAATGCATATAAAAAAATTCCCCACTCAGTCCACACGCATTAACAACACATTGTGGCCACTTCTAGACATCCTTTGCCACCCTTGGGCCACCCCAGTTAAAAATTCCTAGAACCGCCACTGGTCAGGAGCACATCAACGCATGACGCCATTAAAGCCTTGTTGTTTTTTTTTTGACACTACAGTAATGACACATGCCGGGTTTGAATGCCAACTCAATGCATGACGGCAGCCGAGCGCAAAATTCATTCAGGTGGAGAACGATTTACCTGGGCCGGCTGCCGAATTATAATCACCATACGGAAAAAGGCTGCTGCGTCTGACTATTGCCGTGTTTTTTCCCCTCCAAAATGACATAATCAGCACACACAAAAAAAAACAAAAAACACAACCAAAACATCTATATAGTAATTTCTTGTGCGAAAATGCTTGTATCGACAAAATTCTGTTTAAGCTAATCAGCCTGTCAAAGTCACGCCCGACTGGAGATGCACCCTGTAAATCTGTTTCCTGTCAGCCTATGAGATGTGTGCACACACCGTTAACATGCTTTCACACTTATAGATTGTTGGTTTGGTCCCTAATACTTTTAAGTATTGCTTTTCTTGTGTTTCATGGGACAGAATCTCAAACAAATCATTAATTGTCTGCAAAAGCAGTGTGTAGTGGTAGTGAGTTCTCTTGCTGGTCAGATATTGGATGGAGGAGAGGCTTTTATTTTGAGCTAAACGCACAAACATCATCGGTAATCTGCTTTTTGTGGATCGCCGCTACCGCTGTCGTTCTGCTGTTTGTAAAGCTGAGCCGTTGATGTGTGACCAAGATGATAAAACCGTCTCGGAAAACAATATGTTGCTTCACTCGTTTCAGAGAAGTGGGACATGCTGTAATATGCGCCTGCCGTGTTAAATAAAACACTAGTAATAAAACCTGTTTTCTATTAGCATTTAATGACCACATCATAATGTACAGTCTCGCTCTAAACAAACCACTCCGGGTTTTTGTAGAGAAACACAATCGGACATGTTTCTGGTCGCACCTGCTACTGCGTCTTCATAGGCTCGGTAAGGAATCGTGCCCGACGAGGTGTCCATTATCAGGAACTAATGGACGACGGGGAGGCCGCAGAGTCCATTAATTCCTGATAATGGACATCTCAAGGGGCATTATCCCACTCACACCGTGGGCACTTGCCAAAGACAAAAAAAATAAGACCATTAATTTATATTTTCATGCGTTTTGCAATCAAAATCTCAAGTTTTTCACAAGCCATGACTCAGTTTCCCTGGTAACGCCTGAGGGTTTGACTAATACCTGGAACAACCATTACCATCCCATAAGGTTCTTATGCAATGGAAACAATGTTCACGACTCCAGTAAATAGGACAAACCTGAGATACGACTTGGTAACAGCAGATACTTCTAGTCCGCTCAGGTCATGCAACCCTTTGGCTCAGCTATTAGCCAGAAAGCTAACATTATGCTAGCAAGAGTCAAAGTCAATGACATTGTGTATGGTTGACAAACAGTACATATTTTGCTATTGTGTTCAACAACAAGACTAGCTACCCAGCCATGTCGCTGTCCCCAAATCGATATCAAGATTTTCACGAACAAATGATAGGCCGTGTGTTCTGTTAGCTGCAGCCTGAAGTAGCGCGTCGAATAAATTGCTCATTTTAGCCAGTGCTTTAATCTAGAACGGCGAACAAACTTTTTCACTGGAACGACTGAAGTATCCATTATCAGGAAGTAATGGACGTCCTGCGGCCAATCAGAATCGAGTATTCACTCAGACCATAGTATAATCCGAAATAATGAGACAGACAAGTCTTAGGGATCTGGGAAAAAAAACAAAACAAAACAAAAAAACAGGATGGAAATATCCAAAGTCAAGTTCTGAATCAGACCTGTACGTTTTATCGACATCGTCCCCCCCCCCCCCCAATGAAAGCCTTTGAAAAACAGCAGTGCTTCTCTGTCTAGAAATATGTGCCCTAATGGATATCTTCTGACATCTCTCCTGCGTTACCCCGAGTTTTTCCTCCGGATGTTTGATGTTCATTTGACCTTAATAGGACCGAACAGGCCCTGCGCTGAAAAACGAGAGCGCTCCGGACTCACGGCGATCTGCACTTGGGTGAGAATGTAACCCAATTTGGTGTGAAACCAAAGTGCTTCTCCTAGTGGATTTGAGAGACAATGGAAGATGGATGCTGAGAGAGGGAGGTAGAGAGAGAGAGAGAGAGAGAGAGAGAGAGAGAGAGAGAGAGAGAGAGAGAGAGAGTGAACTCAGAGGTTGCTGCAAAGTCAGTGTATGTTTGTATGTATGCGTATGTGTTCGCCTGCGTGATTGCACGCATAATGTGCATCTATGTCTGTGTGAATGTCTGTTTTGCATTTGCCTGCATGCCTATGCATGCACACATGTAGTATATATACGCATATAAATGATACATTTTTGTTGTTTTTTGTGTCCGCGCATTTGTGTGTGTGTGTGTGCGTGCGCATATGGATGTGCAGTCATGCATGCTTGCTGCGTTGGTGTATATAAGCGTGACCGTGTGTGAATGAACAACGTTGGCGTCAGTGGATAACCCTATTGCTTCTGTAGTTAAAATTCAAGCCGTATGCGCTGCCATCCATCTTTTGCCAAAGAGAAGACTACACTCTGACTCACTCGCACAGCTGGAGGAGAAGATTAAAAATACACGGCGCAGGCGAACCGTGGTTCAGGAGACTCCAGCGTCTCGTCCTCGTCTCTTGCATTGCTTTAGGTCTGGCTTCTCAAACCGCCGCCACGTTGCACTCAAGCTCTTTACAGTCTTGTGCTTTCTTTTTTTAGTGGGATTAGTTCTTCGTTTGACAGAAGGGTGACGCTGAGGCGAGGTTAGGGCGTTCAGTTGAAGTCAAGTGGTCGTGTCCGCCGCCTCTGGACCCGTTTACCTCGGATCAAATCCCAACCGGATCGTTCTCTCGTCTTCCTTTCAACCTTCCACCTACCCTAATAAATAAAAAAACACTTAAGTGAATAGACTGCACCCTCTCCTTAGTGAAGTTTGGAGAGAGGGATTATTCTCATTCACAATGTTAATGTTTAGGTCTTTACCTACGCACGATGCACACAACAGGATCTTATTCCTGCCAATGTGCGCCACCAGCTCAGCGTGCAGTAGTTTAACAAGACTAGGTCAAACCTTGGTGTATGGCTGGACCCTGTATGTTAATGTGTCGAATTGTGTTCAATTTGTTACAGCGGAGGCGCTGTAAACTCCTGATGACGTAATAGACGACTAGAGCAACGGCCAATGGGGAATCTCCAACTCGGCCGTCCGACCAATGGGGACCCTCCATCACTCACTCAAGCAGGTAGAGACATCCGTTGTTACTTTCACTAAAATGGTTGTATAAGTTCAGGAGATGCTCTCACTTTACTGTAATGAAGCCTTGAAGACCAGGGAACGACAGCATTTTAGTTATATCACCATGTTACCTAAACAAAACTCCACAACACATCCAGCCTCATGTCAATGTATGGATCTTATATCCACGTATTACCCAGGTGTATGTGAGTACTGTCTATCAACTATTGTTCCTTTACCTAAACTAAACTAAGCTGTGCCTGGATTCAGTCATCACTAGGTTGGTGGTGCACCATATTGATGACTATTGTTTCATACAAATGCTTTTTTATTTAAATCCTTGTTACCAGTGACCATTTGTCACTTCAGTTTGACCATTATATTCCATAGCAATAAATTGCCCGGGGCTATTGTAGATTAATTGCTCTTTCATGGGAAAGTGGTATGAAATGTGCAGTTGTATCTGTTTCTGAAAAATATTGTTGACTGTGACAAAGAAATTGCACCACACAATTGATACTGGATAGCAAACAGAGAAAGTCACAATGTCTCTTCACTGCTCCTCTCCCTCCTGTCTGACTTCCATATAGCTTCTGCCATCAACGTTTACAACCTCAGTTCTGCTTCTCCGACTTAAAATTCTTTAATATCTTGTCCGTGGTGTGCCTTGCTCATGGGGTCCAGTGGCAGATTATAGTTTCCATCTTTCTAATCTGGTCTACCGTGGACCCGGATCGGCCAAGCACCGGCAAGCCGGCTGGTCATGCTGAATAACGTTAAATAAATTGTGTTAAAGTTGTAATGAGCAAACGGCGGGCAGTTAATAATGAATGGTCTGCAGAGATATTGAGATTTTCCAGCATTAACACCTCCTGCGGTCCCTTGTCAGCGGATGTGAGGTGCTCGACGGGCCAGATTTTGCTCCACAATGACAAGGCCACCAGTTTGAAAGGCGACACCGCTTCGATCTGCTCCTGCAAAGGGATGGAAGGGGAACTGAAGTGACCTGAAAGTGAAACCACAAGTTGAGGGATGGCATACATTTAAAAATTAGACCTCCGGCTGGGTCGGGCATCCCTACAGACATAATTGGCTGTGTCTGCAGGTAGGAAGCCGGATGTTGATACGTGTCCTGGTCGCTGTCCTAGCGCCTCCTCTGGTCGGTCAGGGGGGGAATAGCGTGGTCCTCCCACGCACTACGTCCCCCCGGTGAAACTCCTCACTGTCAGGTGAAAAGAAGCAGCTGGCGACTCCCCATGTATCGGAGGAGGCATGTGGTAGTCTGCAGCCTTCCCTGGATCGGCAGAGGGGGTGGAGCAGTGACCGGGATGGCTCGGAAGAGTGGGGTAATTGAACGGGTACAACTGGAGAGAAATGGGGGGGGGGGTAAAAAAAATTAGACCACCCACCCGGTATTAAAAAAAATAATTGGTAAGCAAATGTGTGTGTTTTGGGGGAAGGGGTTCTGTTTATTTTTAAAAACTGATGGATCTGATCCAAGCATTTAGGCAGTGGTTCAAGCACACTTAACTGACAGGCAGTGGTATCTTCCCCCGGGCTTCCTGCACCAAGTCTGATATGAATTCCATGTTTGCTACTTTGTGGCAGGGTGTTGCTTCCGGCATGCCTGCGAGAGTGTGTGCGCATGTGTGTGTGTGCGTACTTAAGTGTTCGTTTGGAGGTCCTTGGATTTAGTCCAGCTAATCAGATCAACTTGACGTGAAAGACAAATAGCCTGCAGGCATTACTGCGCTTAACCTATTTAATTGTTCCATTCTCACTCTAAGAGGTCACTGCTTACTGGGGGGGGGGCATGCAAGGCTTAGCAACCAATTAGGACACATTACTGATTAATAATAAGTGCATTATTCCACTCACTTTAGCTGACGATGACTGACATGTTCTCATACCGGCCCTGTGATGAGGGCAGCACGGTGGCCCACAGCAACAAGGTCCTGGGTTCCTGCAAGCCCCAGGGGCCACACGGATAAAACTCTGTAGATTCGTGACTAAACCTGTGTGTGCGCACAAAGACTGAAATGTGCGTTTGCATTGCTTTTGTCAAGATGTTGAAAGCTGTGGCATTGTTCTGTGTTATAAATCTCAGTCATTGTGTAATTGTACGCACATGCACAAGCCTGATTTCCACTCCCACCGTAAGCCACAAATCGATGTGGACGCTCGTTTAATCAATCATTTGCATATAACAACGCTGTTTGTGCCGCAAATTATCAGGCACGGCAACGGAAAGAACTGCAAAGAAGAAGTTGAAATATCCATCCATCCATTAGCCGAGCTGCTTATCCCAACCAGGGCCGAGGTTGGACAACCCCGGTGTTCGAACCCAGGACCTTCTTGCAGTGAGGCGACAGCACTAACCACTCCGCCACTGTACCGCCCGTTGCCACTTCCTATACATTTATACCAGTCTGTATTTCAGAGACCATCAGCTCGGTACGTTCCCGAGCAGAGGACCCCGGCAGAAGTTAAAAGAAAAATTGGTCGGATGATAAACGGGCGGCAGAAAAGCGCATCAGTCTACACACAGAAAGTGTGAAGGCAACGGGAGGAGGGCAGGCCACCCCTGCTTTATCTAGTGTGGATCAACACACGGCTTTTGTTTAGGACCACATGGCTTTGTGTGGAACTGGGGATGATGACCGCGATCCTCCATCAGCAGTGACGTCTCAGAAATGTAACGGGGTCGCAGGGCTGCAGACTACCACATGCCTCCTCCGATACATGTGGAGTCGCCAGCCGCTTCTTTTCTCCTGACGGTAAGCAGTTTCACCAGAGGGGGAGTAGCGCGTGAGAGGATCACGCTATTCCCCCCAGTTCCCCCTCCCCCCTGAACAGACACCTCGACCGACCAGAGGAGGTGCTAGTGCAGCAACCAGGACACATACCCACATCTGTCTTCCCACCCGCAGACACGGCCAATTGTGTCTGTAGAGACGCTCGACCAAGCCGGCGGTAACACGGGGATTCGAACCGGCGACCCCCGTCCTGGTAGGCAACGGAATAGACCCCTACACCACCCAGGTGCCCAGATATGCACTTCTTAATGATACAGCACAATTTTATAATTGATAGCAAATTATTTGGCGGACCCCCTGGCTATGGGTCCACAGACCCCGCTTTTGAGAAGCGCTGGTGTAGAGGATGGGTTAAATACACAGCATGCATTTCATTGCATGTATGGACGGTGACAATAAAACATCTTCATCACTTCATCCTCATGAGTCACGGCGCTTCAGTAGTATTCCCTTGCCGTGTAGCACACGTTGTAATGCAGTATTCGCATTTGAAGAGGGTGATCTTCACCGTGGTTTGTGGCTGCAGTTGTGATGTAGCTATACGCGGGCAGTCGTGAAGTGGCTTTCATCGAACTGAAGGACGTTCTCATCAGGCGGCCACACAGCTGGTTACCTACGCATGCAAAACCGCCTTGGTTGTCCGAAAGTAGGAGCACACGTTGGGCTAATTTCAAGGATGCGCGATGTCATCGATGCAAAGCGTTACCGTGGTGAAGTCCGAGCAAGACCTGATGAATTTGCATGCCGAGGTCTTACTTTACATGTAGGACAAGTGTTCGGTAGACGTGAGGCCTGTAAAGGCGTACTTCACTAAAAACAGTTGCAAGCGGCTCATAGAGGAAAACGTCGTGACGCATTTCCACAACGTCGAGTTTTTATGTCTTATTATGGACTTGAAATTACACATTCCCTGTTGAGACCGCTCCCTGATGGAAGTTGTAAAGTTTAGGTGTAGCAACACAACCACTTCATGCATTCCCACACTGGAGAGAAATGTGCCATCAATCATGTATTTACTTGTACTACTACTACTAGTACTTTCAGATGTTCCCGTTGTCGTCTGCGTCTTCACTCGCATGTCCTCCCTCACCACATCCATAAACCTCCTCTTTGGCCTTCCTCGTCTCCTCTTCCCTGGCAGCTCCATATTCAGCATCCTTCTGCCAATATACCCAGCATCTCTCCTCCACACATGTTCAAACCACCTCCATCTCGTCTCTCTTGCTTCGTCTCTAGACTGATGTAATGACTTGTACTGGACTGTATGTTATTTACACCATCAGGAGCCCATGTTGGGAAGACTTCACACCCTCTTAAACAATGCGTAGGTGAACACAGAAGCTCGATTCAGAGGAACAACAGAGGTGATGTGGTCGCCGGGCGTTTCAGACACGACGTCTCCGCTTCCACGTGTTGTGGTATTGAAAAGACACGCATTCCAGATAGAGGTGGTCACATAGAAAATATTTTGAATAAAAGACATTTCTTTTGGTTAAATAACGCTGCACACACTGACACCAAGAGGGCTGAATAAGGACATTTCTTGGCGAGTCGTGCTGCGGTTCTGTAGCAGTGATGGATGAAAGCCACATGGTTGATGTTTTTTTCTTTCTTTGTTTTTTTTCCCTAAATGTATTTCTGATTTTTCCCTTTTTCTCCCAGTTTAGTGGCCAATCAATCCCTATTTTAGTTCAAACACCCACCCTCGTACCGCATGCGTTCGCCAACTGCATCTCTCCGGCCGGCAGTCTCGAAGGAGACGCCTCCCCACTTTCGTGACAAGGCAAATCCAGGCTGAACCACTACTTTTTCCGACACACACAGAGACGCATTCATGTGACAAACACAAGCCGACTCCGCCCCCCTCCCGAAGACGGCGTTGCCAATTATTGCTGCTTCGTCGAGTCCGGCCATAGTCGGATCTGACGAGACCGGTGCGTGAACCCCGGTCCCCAGTGGCCAATTGCGTTAACACAATTAAGGAAAGCGGAGCTCCTGGGTTTCCTCCAGGTGCTCCGGTTTCCTCCCACAGTCCAAAGACATGTAGGTCAGGTGACTCGACCGTAATAAATTGCCCCTAGGTGTATGAATGTGTGTGTGTGTGTGTGTCTGCCCTGTGTGATGGCCCGGCGGCCTGTCCAGGGTGTTTCCCCGCCTGCCGCCCAATGACTGCTGGGATAGGCTCCAGCATCCTCGCGACCCTGAGAGCAGGATAGGCGGTTCGGATAAAGGATGGATGGAATTTGGACACTCGAAACGGAAGAAGGTTAATATAGTACACTACAGAGCGAAGAGGGAGCGATTTCAGACACAGCATTTAAGACTATGAATGATTCAGTGAAACGCTTTTCACGTAAAACTGAAGGAAATTAGTACCAGAACTACTTGTGTGATTTCCTGGTTGGAAGGAGTTTTTAACAACCAGTCTCATTTTTACAGCTACAGCTTGACTTTTATCAGCTGATGAGACGGAGGATTAGACTTGGCTGTGCTGCAGATCCTTGCAGAGAAACAGACAGGCTTCACCTTTCCTCTCACAGGTGTCTCGCACTCTGAGGCATCAGACTGCACCCCAGACTCGGTTTAGCAGCCCACATTTTGGGGGGTGGGGGGAAAACCTGCCGAGTCAGACGAGGAAAGTTGGAGACTAAATCATTAAAAAGTAAGTCTCTGGATCTGAACCCGATGAAGGTGTCATGTTAAATCGGGACAGCTGTAAGACATCAAGATAAGTGTAAGGATTTTTTTTTTCAGATGTGGTCCATTTTTTCCCACACGAAGCAAAATTCTGCGGCTGTAACGGCAGCAGCATTCAAAGTTATTGGAACTGGAATCCCACTGGGATTTGGTAAAAATAGGAAGGGGGGATTGTTTTGCCGTCTCGGGATGGGACGGGATGAAGCAGGCTTACGAAGGCATGAGACCAGAATGGTGTCCCTCAGAAGAGGACCAAGATGATAACAATCTTGATTTTCAACGTTATGTCTACCTATATGTTGTAGCAGCCATAATACTGAGCGTCTAACTACTGTGTCTCTGAAAGACATGTCAAAATTGTTCGGAAAAATCTCCGCCAGTGACGTCAGGGATGGGTTATACATACTAAACTATCCAGATCTACGTTAGTTTCTTACAACGGTGTTATTGTTAAAACCTGACGGTACACATGCATCATTTACTAGTGTGTTAAAGGAAAATTCCGCTTTTTTACAACCTGGGTCTTCGTGCATATCAATTAGGGTGTCACTGGACTCAGCTTTGCAGCGGTGTCTTATGGGACAAGTGAACAGGAGTGTTAAAACGTGTCCTTTAAACAGCAACCCCCCCTCCCAGTGTCTCAGTCCATGACTGTCCATTATCTATGACTTTTTCTCTATTGTGCGGGCCGGCTAGTTTATGGATGGTTAGAGGCTGCTACTTCCTGCAGGTTGAACCAGGAAGTAGATCGGCCATGACATCCACCATTGATCCTATTGAACATTTTGGGTAAAAAAAGTGTTAAGTTTTAGTTAAGTTTTCAATTCTAAGTATGCGGTTTGGATAATTAGGTGAAATTAGACTTGCTGAAACATGTCTGATGCAGGTATTATCTTGCCCTGTAAGACGTCATTGTATTTTATTCATAATTTCTGAACTTGTTCCTTTACATCGGCTCAAAATGTGGCTCATATATCCTGGTCTCACAATTAAATGATAGTTTTATTTTTACAACAGAAACAAACGGTTCAATTTTCACGTCATCAACACATCAAGAGCTAAACTGGAGAGTTCAACCGGCCATGCTGATTTCATACTAACGAATCATTTTGACTTAATTGCGTGAACTGTTAAGAATTCTCGAACCTCGTTCGTTGGGCAGAATTGGACAATTTCAAGTGCTGTTGTCATGAGATTTTGTTTGTGCATCTGATAGCGGCCCCTCCTTTCCCTCTATTCTGGTGTAATTACATCCATTGGGTCTTCATCAGGCTGCACCGTGGTCAGTGGAAGTTGACAGCCCGAGCGCACACACACAAGTTGTTAATCACTTCCCATTTCCCTTCTAAGAGTGTATATCCAATCAAACAGGCCAACAAAAACTCGTAATATTCCCCAAGTGTCCCTACGCTCCCGGTATATAGATGAGCGCGGGAACTTGTAATGCCACGCTGCGCATTTTGCAAAGAGGCCTCGCACGCATGATAATAAATACACCGCTGCCTTGTTGGTTTTGCTTTTGTTCGACTGCAGCGGTTCACTTCAGCCCATCAGGAGTGATGCACATGCATCACGCTCTGATTAAAACTTAATGTCTCCTCGCCCGGCCCCGCTGCTTGTCATCTGGATGGCCGGAGTCAGGGGAGGCGCTGCGACAGGAAAGCAGAATGCATCATGGGCATTGCTCCCAGAATTATGATGTGCAGGGCCGGCTCAGGGCTTCGGTCCACACAGCCAAAAGTACTTGTTTGGCATGTCGCCGGTGTTACATCCCAGTGTGACGGCACAGAAAGTAGAAGTGCCGGGAGATATGGCAGATATTATAATCACAATCATAGAGCATTTTACACAGTATAAATCACACTCAGCAAAACAAACAAACAAAAAAAAAAACGTTGCGAGGAAGAAAAAACAACATATTAGTCGCTTTGGTGTATAAGTCGCATTTCTATGGGCGGTACAGTTTGCAGAGTCACAAGCTTAAACGGTGCCATTTAGTGGCCTTAGTTGAAATGCACTATTGTCCAACAAAATTACGTCGTATAAATCGCTCTGGAATATAAATCGGGAGGTGTTATTTATGATGACATTTAGCATTATGTTATTGTGTTGTTAATAAAGGACTGTCCCCAAATCTTTATGACACATTCAGTTATTGGACTGGACCACAGTGTTTGGTTTGTGTGTGTATTGGTGTATGTGATTATATGTATAGTGCTGGGTGATATGGGAAAGTGTATCATCCCGTAATCATAGGGGACTTTACACAATATTGACATATATCACAATATTTGCTTACATATGCTAAAATACTGCTTAAGAATCAACTGAGGCTCATTGCATTCACCTCTTTGGTAATATAAAGTATAATATCAAATCAGAACTACTTGTCAAATAATACTCAAATATTTCAGATGTCCTTTTGTGAGAACATTTTGGTAATAGATTCTCATTGTCATTCATTTAGACAGCACGTTTGTGTATCATGATATGACAGTATCCATCCATCCATCCATCCATCATCCAAACCGCTTATCCTGCTCTCAGGGTCGCGGGGATGCTGGAGCCTATCCCAGCAGTCATTGGGCGGCAGACGGGGAGACACCCTGGACAGGCCACCGGTCCATCACAGGACCGACACGCACACAAACGCACACACTTTCACACCTAGGGACAATTTAGTACAGCCAGTTCACCTGACCTACATGTCTTTGGACTGTGGGAGGAAACCGGAGCCCCCGGAGGAAACCCATGCAGACACGGGGAGAACATGCAAACTCCACACAGAGGACGACCCGGCACGAACCCCAAGGTTGGACTACCCCGGGGCTCGAACCCAGGACCTTCTTGCCGTGAGGCGACCGTGCAAACCGTGCCGCGCATGACAATATCCATGATAGAAAATAGTTTAGCCAGTTATCCAATCGCCATCATTCAGCATCACAGGTTTCACTGTTCCTGTCGGTATGCGGGTACAGATGGTGAGATACAGATGTTCGATGGACAGCGGTTCACCTTTCTGTTTTAATATTGATAACGGTCATTCAAATAAGATCTGTCATCTCACAATAAGAGGATCCAGGATTTAATCTGAGCCCTTTTGTGAGGACGTTGCCTTGTTCTCCCCGTGTTTGTGTGGGTTTTTGGGGTGGGTTTGTGGCTTTTCCCCCAGATAAAAGACATCCGTGTCAGTTTCACTGCCCCTAAGTGTGGATGTGCATAAGACAATATTTGTGTCTTGCGGCGTTCTGGTCGGTGCCATCCGAGACCTGCCGGGATCGGCATCAGCATCCCGCGACTAAGTTGAATTAAGCAGCACAGGAAAACACGTGAATGAATACATGAATACTCCATCCCAGAGGGTTTTCTCCCAGTGACAGGGGTTTGTTTGTTTTTAATTTGAAGCGTCTTTTTTGGCGGTCTTGACAGAACAGTTTGCAGGGCGTCTCGACGCAGGTGATATTATCAGCGTTAGCACCGTTAGCTGAAAGCATAGTGAGTCATAATGTAGTCGCGCAACACACTTACTCACCGTCTTTATTTAATGGAGCATGGGTGACCTCACGCCGAGACTAACGGGACAGGTTGTCTACGGGGTCACGGCAAGTACTTTGCGCTGAAAAGGCCCTGTGATGGCGGCACTCGCAGAGACACTTTTGTGGTTCATTCTGGTAGTTTATTTTAGGCACATCACAGTTCATATCACAAACAAATAAATGACATGACTCAGGTTTTCTAGCTTCTAGTTTGTCTTTAGTCCCCCCCCTTCCTTTTCTCCCCGATTGTACTTGGCCAGTTACCCCACTCTTCCGAGCCGTCCCGGTCGCTTCTCCACCCCCTCTGACGATCCGGGGGGGGGGGGGGCCTGCAGACTGCCACATGCTTCCTCCGATACATGTGGAGTCACCAGCCGCTTCTTTTCACCTGACAGTGGGGAGTTTCACCAGGGGGACATAGCAATAGCACGTAGGAGGATCACACTCTTCCCCCCAGTCCCCCCCCCACCTCGAACAGGCGCCCCAACTGACCAGAAGAGGCTCTAGTGCAGCGACCCGGACACATACCCACATCTGACTTCCCACCCGCAGACACGGCCAATTGTGTCTGTAAGGGATGCTCGACCAAGCCGGAGGTAACATGGGGATTCGAACAGGCGATCCCCGTGTTGGTGGGCAACGGAATAGACCGCTACGCTACCCGGACACTGTCTGTAGTTTTAGGTTGTTGTAATTTTCGGTTCTTGAGTTACCAGTGCTGGGGGTGCCACTGCCAGAGGACATCTTGCCAGGCCTGAGCAAATGATGCGCCCCACAGAGCAGAGCTGTTAAATACAGGGTGGCCAGTTGGGCTCAACCAACTACCCGCCACGTCATGGGGGGGGAGTGTTAGCCCTAATTAAGATATTTTGTTTGTTTCTTTAGAGTACGTTAGGTTTTGGTTCTTTTTGCTGGGGTTACTATTTAAATGGGTTAACTTTTTGAAGAACTGTCCTGTTTTTTGTTATTTGTAGTTTAGTTGGTAGAGTTGTTTGTGTGTTGCCCCTTTTGTCTCAAAATGGTCTGGCCAGCCAGTGTACATGCTCCCCATTGTGTTCAGTTTGTTAAGTCAGTTTGGTACGTTGTGTTTGTTGATTGACCTCTCTTATGGGCCCAGAGCTTTTTGTTATCGGTGGGGGTTTAGGGAGTTGTTCCTTATCCGATGCGAGGGTCTGAAGACAGGATGTTGTGTTGCTGTAAAGCCCCTGGAGGCAAATTTGTAATTTGTGCTATTGGGCTATACAAATAAAATGGACTTGACTTATAGAAGAACCTCTTTTTGGGGGGAAAAAACCGAAACAAAACACTACCTGTGATTCCTCTTACCTATCAGCCCGGTCCCTTACCCAGATAGCAAAATTGCTGTGGGCCGGACCCGTCCCACACCCGACACTTCATCCAGCCCACATACCGCGTGGAATGATGGCACTTGGGCGGTCCACTCCTGTTTGCCAGATCTGGGCCAGAACCAAGCCATAGCAATGCCGCATGTGCCACATATTTGCCAAAGGTGGTCCATATTTGTTTTGTGATATTTGGGCCATATTCACCATTTACCACACGGGCCACTTCAGGGTCACGTCCAGATCACATGTTGCTGAGAGCACCGCATCTCCGCCAGAAAAGGCCCACATTTGATTTGGCATATTTGGGCCATATTTGCTATTTTATATGTGGGCCACTTCAGGCTCACATCCATTTTGTCAGGGCCAGAAGAAGACCATCAGTGCCGCATCGTTGCCTGAAGTGGCCCACATCCGGACGCTATCTGGGTACAGGCCCATAAATGGGCACAATGCTGCTGCTGCTGCACTCAAGTAAGGTTCCGTCGTGACCTTTTGACCCAGACAGACGCTAGATGCTAGAAGGTTAGAGCAGAAATCTGCGCGACGGTACATCTGCTGAGATAACCAGAACAAGGTGGGACTAACACGGCTGGTTTTCTAGCCGGACCTTCTCCTCAGCGGGAATGTCATTCAGCTTATCAGTGTGCATTTAAACACGCTCGAGTTGCCGCTGTCTGCTAACAACTCTGTTTGACTGATGTTACACTCCCCACCCACCCCCTTTTTTTCTCCACCCGGGCCGTGAAAGACGTTTTAGAAAGATGTTTACCCTCATTTCTTTTTCATTTCCCCTCCATATAAACATGCCTGAGCAGGACACGCCACGCTTTGAAGCGGATTTGCACGAGTGACAGGCAGAGCCAGCGCGTCCTCGCCGTGGCGGCGGTGTCAGCCCACCTGAGTGACGGAGCGCAACCGGCGTCGAAGCGGCAGTCACACGGCTGAGCGCTGTGATGTTTATTCATGCCCCGGGAAACGGCCCAGATATAGGCCACGGTGGAGACATCTGACAGAGACACAATGGCGTCCCGAGCCAAAATGAACAAAACATCCTGAGGATTGGCTGTCAGACCCGTGTTCCCTTTTTTTTTCTTTCTGTTTCGATATCCGCAACGCTCGGAACTGCTTCGCCGCCATGGCTTCACGTCGTTTGTGCTGCACGGATAGGAATTATTTAGGATCTCCAGGAAACTTTAGGAAACTTCTCTTGGGAAAGATTTGCTGATTAAGTAAAAAAAAAAACTTTGTTTTTTACTTTGTTTCGTATTTATGTAGTCATGCACTTGGATGGTTTGTCAAGTACAAAGAGTCGACTTGGATAGCGCTTAAGTGCCTTGCTCAAGGCCACTGAGGCAGTAGCTGTTGTGGGGGAGCGTCACTCATTCACCACCTTGGATGTCCGCCTTTATTTTCATATTCGATTAATCCACCCATTGTCCAAACTGCCCATCCCAGTTGGGGTCGCGGGATGCTGGGATGGGCTCCAGCATCCCGTGACCCATCCCATCGATTTTTATTTATTTATTTTTAATTAATGGATTGATAATTTAGTCTCTTAAAAGTCAAAAATACTGATGAATGCTCATCTTAAGTGTCCAGAGTCCAAGGTGACATCTTAAAATTTTTTAACCTTGGCTGACCAACAGCTAAAAAAAAACCTCCTTTTCATTTCATATTGATATAAATAATAATCATCATCATCATCACCATTACATTTATATAGCGCTTCTCTAGACACCCAAATCAGAGGAAGGCAAGCAAATGTTAGCATTTATTAATGTGGAGCCAACAAATATTTGGTATTTTCACTTAACGAATGACTAAAACGATTATCGACTATCAAAATGGCGATCGATTAGTTTTCTGTCGATCGGCTAATTGATTGATCGACTAATCATTTCAGCGCCACCCATCCAAGGATCCAAACTTCCGAGGACGGAACGATACTGGATTAAAATTCACATTGTGACATTTATGGGTTTTTTTTTGTTGCATTGTTAAAGAAAAACAGAAGTTACATACTTTAACCATATATATATATATATATATATATATATATATATATATATATATATGCAGCTTTTATCTTCAATATCTCCATTTGGTGAAAAATTACAACACTCTTAGCAATGATTCAGGTGATTTTACAAGAGGAAATAAGTTGTTCAGTATGGTCGACTCAACATGGCACCAGGGTATTCAGTTAACGCTCACCCATCAGTCCGGTCTAGACCCTCAACACGATGTTTATCATGTACTTTACTTACCTTTTAAGAAGTTTCTAGAAAGGATTCTGGAGAATTCATGTTGTCCTTCGCTTTAAAATATCACTTTATGCTCCACGCTGCAGTATCACTTAAGGGAATAAACCCGACAAAATAGATAGTACAACATTTCATCACAAAATACTCACTTCTTAGTTTAAAATATTCTTTGAAATTACCGTAAGTAGAAAAGAAACAAATGGCAATTATTCATCACTTTCTTGAACAACCCCCCCCCTTCCCAATTGTATCCGTCCAATTACCCCACTCTTCCGAGCCGTCCCGGTCGCTGCTCCACCCCCCCTGCCGATCCAGGGGGGGCTGCAGACTACCACACGCCTCCTCTGATACATGTGGAGTTGCCAGCAGCTTCTTTTCACCTGACAGTGAGGAGTTTCACCAGGGGGACGTAGCGTGTGGAAGGATCACGCTATTCCCCCCTGAACAGGCGCCCCGACCGACCAGAGGAGGCGCTAGTGCAGTGACCAGGACACATAGCCACATCCGGCTTCCCACCTGCAGACACGGCCAATTGTGTCTGTAGGGCGCCTGACTCAAGCCGGAGGCAACACGGGGACTCGAACCAGCAAGTCGATTTTCAGAAAAAAAATAAAATAAATGAAAATACAAACCTCTTTTAAATGACCTTATTAGTTGTTGTTCAAGAAGTAAACCTTTTTTTTTTCGTCACATGACTAATGGCCCCAGTTTAAGATGTGAGAGTATGATGACCAAGCAGGTAGAGACATTCATTGTTCATTTCACTGAAACAGTCAAATAAGTGGTCTCACTTTACTGTAACGCAGCCTTTAAGACCAGGTAACGACAGCGTTTACGTTATATGACTATAATCCAAATCCCACAACACATCTAGTCTCACGTCGCCATGTCGGCGTGATACCCGTGTACCGCCCGTGTCTGAGTGCCATCCAGTCCCTGAAACAACACAAACAGCCTGCTGTCAGTGACGCGGCACAGGTCGCCCTTACCGCCCTTCGGTTTTAATGCTCCGCAGAGACGAGAGTCAGCTCGCATTACTGGAAGAGGAACATAAAAGGGGTCTTGGAAAATACAGTGTGAGTACGGATGCAACTTTAGGATTTGAAGTTTGTTAATCCGGGAATTATATACAAGACACCCTGGCTGAATAATTCTCAACGCTGCAGCAGATTTTTTGGGGGCTTTATGCTCATGGGGCGGGTTGGACCAAGAGTCTCGACTTCTGGCGTTTTTCAGGTGGTGTTTTGGGGTTTAAAGCCGGCGTAGCTTGTCATGACTAAGTAAGTAGCATATAGTATCTTTTGACAGGAGGAAGCTGCAGCTCCATGTGCTGACGGTAGTCTTCTAATCCACATGGTGTGTGTGTGTGTGTGTGTGTGTGTGTGTGTGTGGCTGGACCTGATGAAGGAGAAGGTCTTAGAGCTCCAGACGTCCACGATCTAAGTAGGCAGGCAGCGAGGCAGAGGATTGGGGTCACACCAGCCCCTTTTTCAGAGCCGGGGAACTTTAATACGCCCAGCTTGGCTCCTTTTGTTGGACTTGTGGTGACTGGACATATCCCCCCCCCCTCCCCCCGCTTCATGTCACGCCTGTGGGTGGAAGTTGAGAAGAAAAGCCCACTAGTTTGTTTCCCTTTTAACTTCCTTGACACTGGCAGCCTTTGTTGTCTGCACCAGGAATATTTCGCTGTTTTAACATTTGCGAAGCTGCGGTGTCGTCTTTCTATGCACGGCTTAGGCGTATTGTTGCTTTTTTTGGGGGGCGGGGGGCGGGGGTGATGAATATGGATTATTACAAGATCAAAGAAGGTTGAATCAGCGGGCATCCGGGTAACGTAGCGGTCTATTCCGTTGCCTACCAACATGGGGACCGCCGGTTTGAATCCCCCGTGTTACCTCCAGCTTGGTCGGGCATCCCTACAGACACGATTTGCTGTGTCTGCCGGGGGGGGGGTGTGGGTATGTGTCCTGGTCGCTGCACTAGCGCCTCCTCTGGTTGGTCAGGGCGCCTGTTCACTGGGGAGGGGGAACTGGGGGGAATAGCGTGATCCTCCCACGTGCTATGACCCCCCGGTGAAACTCCTCACTGTCAGGTGAAAAGAAGCGGCTGGCGACTCCACATGTATGGGAGGAGGCACGTGGTAGTCTGCAGCCCTCCCCGGATCAGCAGAGGGGGTGGAGCAGAAGCCGGTACGGCTCGGAAGAGTGGGGTAATTGGCTGGCTGTAATTTGGGGGGGGGGGTGAATCAGTTCATCTGGATACAGCGGACACAAATAAACATTGTATCCAGGGTAAATGTTGTATCCAGATGAAGCGATTCAACCTTCTTTGAATGTCTCACCTAGATTATTGAGCATGCATCAAGACATCATTATAAGATGTTCGTGAGACGAAAGGAAAATTAAGAGAAAAATAAATGAATCTGACTTTTTATACGCATGCGAGTATCCGTAAAATGTGAATTCAGGTGCCGCTGGAGGAAATGTGATGTTCGACTGCGAGCCCGTTGTAATGAATCTCCAGTATCGGCGGATAGCCAGTGGCTCATCATTTATCTAGCTCATTTTCCACCGATTTATTTTTTTGCCCCTCCGGTTTATTTGTTGCTGTTTTTTTTCTCCTGCAAAAGACACCACGTGCAGGCCTCCTGACTGCTGACAGGTTTTCACAGACAAGAGGAGGAGGAGGAGGAGGAGGAGGGTTAGTGGGGAGGATCTGGTGAGATTCCCTCCACTGAAGCTCATCGTGCGACACATCACAAGTCGTGAATCCATTATTTATACCCTCCAGAAACATCAAAAAGGTTTTCTTGGCCTCGCGTCAGAACCTGCTGATTGTATTCATGAGAGAGATGTGATGGGATGTGTGCGTGGGTGGGGGTGTGGGGGGGGGTGTCTCGTCAGCAGCAGCTTGTGCATACCCGGAGGGCCATACCCCGTCTTGACCCCATGTCGCACCACCCCGTCCGAGTGGAGAGATGAAAGACGCTACGCTTGAACTCCCGTAGAGACTGTAGTGCAGTAATGCTACTCGCAGCTATATTAGATAATGGGTGTTGCAGGGGTGGGCAATTTCAACAAAATCAAATATCACGATATTTTCGACCGAACACCCCCGGTATCTTTTGAGGCCTACCGCTGCTTTCATAACATAGTTGCGCACAGGAAAATGTTGAGGAATGATCAGCTGAAACTGGAATAAGTTCAGAAAATGGTCTCACCTTACTGCAGTGCAGCCTTTAAGACTAGCGAATGAAAACATTGAAGTTATATCACCATATTGCCAGAACCAAAATCCCACAGCACATCTAGTCTCCTGTCTTGATATCGATATTATATTCATAGATTGCCTAGCTCCAGCTCTGTTAAAAAGGGACTGTTTCTAAATCTTGCACAAATGATGACACATTCAGTTGTTTGACAGGGTCGCACCATTTGGTTTGTGTGTGTGTGTGTGTAGTGCTGGGTGGTAAAGGGTATATATATATATATGGGCGGCGCAGTGGTTAGCACAGTTGCCTCACACAAGAAGGTCCTGGGTTCGATCCCCCGGGAAGTCCAACCTTGGGGGTTGGCCCAGGTCGTCCTCTGTGTGTAGTTTGTAGTTTGCGTGTTCTCCCCGTGTCTGCGTGGGTTTCCTCCGGGTGCTCCCGGTTTCCTCCCACAGTCCAAAGACATGTAGGTCAGGTGAATCGGCCGTACTAATTGTCCCTAGGTGTGAATGTGTGTGTGTAGGCGGGCCCTGTGATGGCCTGGCGGCCTGTCCAGGGTGTCTCCCCGCCTGCTGCCCAATGACTGCTGGGATAGGCTCCAGCAACCCTGAGAGCAGGATAAGCGGTTTGGATGATGGATGGATGGATAATATTTTGCTCTGTCTACTTACATATGCAAAAATACCATGTTCAAGAATCCAAATGAAGTTCATCACGTTGAATTGGAATGTAAAGTATGAAGGTAACGTAGAGTATCCTATGAAACCAAAACCAGTTTTCAAAAAATACTACAAATATTTCAGACCTCATTTTGCGAGAAATTTTAGGTAATAGCTCTCAGCCATGAACTACCTAAATGCCATCAGCTAATTTAATGCGAGACCAGCAAGGAGAACACTTTAGATCACTGTTACACTACAATCAGTAGTGCCTATCACGTGGTCCCCGTGCTGCACTGGGACATTGTGACCATGTCATGGTCTATCTGATTCCTGCATACAGGCAGAAATCAAAACTCTCTAAACCTGTTGTGAGGATATCTAAGAAGTGGACCAGTGAATCTATGGAGGATCTTGCATGTGTTTGGACTGTACTGACTGGGATGTTTTCAGGACTGCCACCAACAGTCTGGATGAGTACACTGAGGCTGTGTTGACTTACATCAGCTTCTGTGAGGACAGCTGTGTACCATCACACACCAGTGTTAGTTACAACAATGACAAACCCTGGTTTATAGCTAAACTCAGAAGGATTGGAAAAAAGGAGGAAGTGTTTAGGAGCGGGGACAAGGTCCAGTTTAAAGAGTCTAAATACAGGTTTAGCAAGGCAGTGAGAGATGCTAAATGACTGTACTCTGAGAAACTTCAACAACAGTTCTCAGAAAACAGCTCAACCTCTGTCCGGAAGGGCCTCAGACAGTTCACCGACTACAACCCGAAAGGCCCCCACTCCACTACTGATGTGTGTCTGGCCAGTGATCTGAATGAGTTCTACTGTTGATTTGAAAGACAATGGGTTAGTCCTGACACCATCCCCCATGACTCCATCCACCAGCTCCAGACCACCAGCTCCTCTTCCCCTGCCTCAACAGGGGCCTGGGCCTCTCTACAACTGCCCACCTTAGAAGGCCCCCTCCTTCCCTACCACAAGGATGATTTTTCTCCATCCTGGAGAGGGATGTTAACAGGCTGTTCAAGACACAGAACCTCCGCAAAGCAGCTGGATCAGACTCTGTCTCTGCCTCCAACCTAAAGCACTGTGCCGATCACCTGTCTCTGGTGTTCACAGACATTTTTAACACCTCAGTGGAGACAGCCCACGTACCAGCCTCCACCATCATCTCTGTCCCCAAAAAAACCAGGGACCACAGGACTCAATGACTTCAGAGCCATCGCCCTGACCTCTGTGGCAATGAAGTCTTGTGAATGCCATGTTCTGTCCCACCTGAAAACTATCACTGACCCACTTCTGGAGCCCCTGCAGTTCACCTACAGGGCCAACAGGTCTGTGGATGATGCAGTAAACATAGTGCTGCACTTCATCCTGCAGCAGCTGGATTCTGCAGGAACATATGCCAGGATCCTGTTTATGGATTTCAGCTCCGCCTTCAACACCATCATCCCGGATCTGTTGTAGGACAAGCTGTCCAAGCTGCACGTGCCTAACTTCACCTGCAAGTGAAACTGGGGAAACACATCTCTGACTCCCAGACCTTCTCTGACTCTTCTCCCTGTATAAGAACAGCTGCATGCACTTTGAGTCACCAGTCAATCAATCTTCTGAAGTTTGCTGATGACACCACCCTTATTGGACTCATTCCTGGTGGGGATGAGTCTGACTACAGGTGGGAGATTGACCATCTGATTTCCTGGTGCGGTCAAAGCAACTTGGAGCTCAACGCTCTAAAGACAGTTGAGATGGTTGTGGACTTCAGAAAGTACCCAGCCGCACCCACCCCCATCACCCTGTGTGGTTCCCCAGTTGACACTGGAAAGCACAGCAGAGGATGTACGTCCTGTGGCAGCTGAAAAAGTTAAACCTGCAAAAGCCAATGGTGGTGCACTTTTACACTGCCATTATTAAGTCCATCCTCACCTCCTCCATCACTATCTGGTACACTGCTGCCACTGCCAAGGGCAATGGCAGTCTGCAGCGTATCATTCGCTCTGCTGAGAGAGTGATTGCCTGCAACCTGCCATCCCTCTATGACCTGTACACACCCAGGACACTGAAGTGAGCAAGAAAGATCATTGCCAACACTTCCCTCCCAGGCCATGGTCTCTTCAAAGCACTCCCCTCTGGCAAGGGACTAAAGTCTATAAAAATCAGAACCTCGCACCACAAGAACAGCTTTTTCCCTACAGCAGTAGGCCTTTCTAACAAGCCCCCAGACACCCACAGATCCTGACACTGCCACCCCCCACCCCCACCCCCATTCTATCATCCCTACTGTGCTCTCTGCCCATGGACTCCTTGCACAGAACCTGCACTACCCTGTAAATAACTCTTATTCTGTAAATAACCTCTTAAAATTCTCATTTAACTTTTTGTAAATACAGCTCCTTCCACCCAGTGCCAGGCATCAGGGGCTGCCACGTGGTCTCTTGTCTTTCAACTCTTAACCGGAGGTGATTTCACCTTATTGCACCTTGTATTTTTATTTTATTTTATCATGTGTATATTTTGTTTATTATTCTTTTTAACTTTTATCTTTACTATTGACGGCTAATCTTGCACCAACATACCAAGACAAATTCCTTGTATGTTCTTGTACTTGGCAATAAATACTATTCTGTATGTCTGGTCCAGGGCTTAATATTTGCCAGATCCTGCTGGGTCAGTACCCAGACCTTCCAGATCGGAACTTGCACTTATTTGATTGGATCTGGCACCTCCTTTGTCACTATCAAAATCTGTAAATAGGTTTTGTGTAATATTTGATGTTATCTGTTCTGTCCTCCTTTTACATTGAAGTCACTCGTAAATCACTTGTTTGCCGATTTTGGATGCATTTTAAATCTGATTTAAAAACAAAGAGGGAGAAACGTCAGATCACTGTGACACCTGAAGTGCAGGAGTTTTGTGCACGTTGTGTGTGCTGTTACTGTGATTTGAATTAGGATACCATCAGCAACGAGGAGGAAACTGGTAAAATGTCAAAAAGACCTTCAAATTTGTAGAATTTCTTCAAACCAGCAGGTCAGTCAGACCCTAAGCAGGCCAAAAGTTGTTTCAGGGATCAACAGGGGGACCATGATGGCGCTGTCGATGGTACTGAAATGGATCAGAGGAGATCGATAGACAGACAGAACACGTCGCTTAGTCCGGCTTGCTTTTCCTGGCTGTAAAGTGAAATTTCTGCCCTAATTCCCCCCCCCCCCCCCATTGTAGCAAACCACAGGCAGAAGGGAAACGACAGGGAAGTGAAAGGACTGTCAGAGAGAGAGAGAGATGCTAACCGCAAACAGCTTTTTCTACACCCCCGCTAATGTTGAGTGATTATTGTGAATGCACTGATTAATAAATGTAAGTAAATAATGCTTTGTTTGTGATTACCGGTTATTTTATTTATTTATTAGTTTTAACAGCTAGCACGTTTTCAATGTGCTCCAGGTGCTGTGTATTTTTTGATGCATCCCGTGACCTTTTTCCTGTCCACCTGACCGGAAGTACACCCTCTCTGGCGTTCCGGGACGCAAAATTCCGAAATGCAGGGTGGCAGGGGAAGGCTAATTAATATTCATAAAAGAAGCGTCACCAGCCAATCAGGAAGCGCTTCTTTTATGAATATTAATAAGCCTTCCCCTGCTACCCTTCATTTTGGAAATTGACTTCCGGGACCCCCTGATTAACAATTTAAGTGCTGGTCTGGTCTGTCCCGCTTTGCCTTGAAAACAAAGCGTCCCTTCCACAGATAAGATAGCTGCACTGCAGGTTCAGGTAAATTCCCTCTCCTTCCCTCCCTCCATGAAGTTGTGATGTTAAAGAGACCGCTGCGTTAACAGCCATTTTTCACTTTCTCCAGTCCACTCATTCTGTCCTGATACAGCCTCACAATACATCAGCCTCATAACACATCAGCCTCATAACACATCAGCTGGTATGTTTGTAAACTGAAAGTTCAATTTTACCCTTGAAAGATTAGGACTGCTGTGACTGCCCAGTCTATTTTCTATCACCTGAGCTGTACTCTCTCTCTCTCTCGCTCTCTCTCTCTCTCTCTGTCGCCACCAATTTAATCCACATAAGAGACAAATACTGTACAATATCTGCACTTGTTAATCAGATGTGTGTTACTTCCACATAGAAGTGCTGCTTGTGCTGTTGTTGACATTGCACTGTTCTCTCATCGATGTTTCTGCAAAAGTTGGTTGCACACCAACAAGGCATCGTTTTCCTGTTGCATCAGTCACAGGGCTCGATATCATCCCCAAATCATGAAATACATTGTCTTATCATAATAATCATCATTATTTTTTCTGTTCTTATTCAGTCTGAACAATAATGCGCGCACACTTGTCATGCAACTCAGAAATAGGCCTACATATTTTTGATGAGTGATGTCATTGCTGCCTGTCAGATTTAATCATCTGTCAGTGAGCCATGTAGGGGTAATAACTGCAATGACAATATATTCAAGACATTTGAGACAATCTGCATAATTGATTATTAATTGATTAGTACCATGGGTTGGTGTGCCTTGTGATTGTGGTTTGACTTTTGGGCCCAAAAAGGTTGAGAACCACTGTATTAGGCTACAGTATGTAACATGTACAACCAAGCCCACCACCTGAGACAGTATGCCACAACCTCATAGTATCTCACAAATAGCCTGGAAGGATATCTAACGTCAACGTGAATATGTTCATGTGTTAGCTAAAGAGGAACGTCAGCCTGATATCGAACATTGTCTCATCTGACACATCATCAAACTGATGCATTACTTTTGTAGTCAGCTTATTATTATCATTATTATTTATTTATGTCAAAGTAGCCTACCTTTTTGTAAAAGACCTCATCAGCTCTTTGAACGGGGTGTTATAGATCCATGACCACAAATGCTTGCACAGGTTTCATTACAGGTCACAATAGTATTTATTATAATAAAGCTCAGGAACCTGAAGTTGGTAATAATACACATTGTCGCTTTGTCCAAAATTAACATTCATGCTGACTCTGTAGTGGTGCATGCTACTTATCCAGTCACTCCATGCCGGTCTCCTCAGATTAAAACGAGCCTGGAAACTGGTGTTATGTTGGAGCACCATGGCAGAGATTGCCTGACACCTTGCAGTTTGTTCTGCAGAACAAACTGCAATGTCCATGACTTAAACAGCCTCCAGGCTAATCGTCTCATATTATATATATATATATAATAAGACGATTACATCGTAGCATAAACTGATATATCAGTATATATATATCAGTATATAATGTATGGTGTACTATGTAACTCAGGTTAGTAATTTTGAGTTAGTGTAGAGGAAGGTGGAACCCAGGGTTTGCATAATGCATTTGTGTTTGGTGTTTGTGTAGAGCAATTGACTACTTGATAGCCTGAACTTTTGCAAATGAGCTCAGGAAAAGGTCCTAATTATTTTTCTTTGTTAATGTTAGCTGACTTGGCGATGAAGGTTCTGCAAAATAAGGAGATAATAAGGAGACTATGTGTATGCATGTAGCCTATTAATTTATTTTTAGCCTATTATTAGTAGAATGGTAACACATATAAAAATTCCACACACCGTGTATGCGCATTAACAGCATATTATGGCCACCTACGGTGGCGCAGTGGTTAGCGCGGTCGCCTCACAGCAAGAAGGTTCTGGGTTCGAGCCCTGGGGTAGTCTCTGTGTGGAGTTCGCATGTTCTCCGCATGTCTTTGTGAGTTTCATCCGGGTGCTCCGGTTTCCTCCCACAGTCCAAAGACATGTAGGTCAGGTGAATCGGCCGTATTAAATTGTCCCTAGGTGTGACTGTGTGTGTGTGTGTCGGCCCTGTGATGGTCTGGCAGCCTGTCCAGGGTGTCTCGCCGCCCGCCGCCCAATGACTGCTGGGATAGGCTCCAGCATCCCCATGACCCTGAGAGCAGGATAAGCGGTTTGGATGATGGATGGATGGATGTAATGTTTATGTTTGGCTGTTTTGAGTACAGTCTCCAGTAAAGTTGCAGTATCGCTACTCACATAAACAAGTTCAGTACTCGTTCCATGTGTGCTAGCCAGCACTTGCAAGTACATAAAACCCCCTGAGAAGCAGGGTAGAAAAACCGGGTGGTATACACAGCTTGGAGAGATGGCTGTTCTCCAACCAGCAGAGCAGCTTTGGTCAATATTTAATGTATACTTTACAGTATTTACTGCAGCCCACAGAGTCGGCTTCCTCCGGCTTTCACTGAAGTCTTGAGGGTCTGGTTGTTTTGCTGAAGGTGGTTCTGAGCCACCAGTGTCATGTCTAGTGTCTGTACTGTTAGCTTGCGGCGGTGGAGCTGGGGTCACGCTGACACGGGGCCTCATTATGAGGATGCTGCCGGTACAGCAGGACCCTTCATGGTGTGTGAGGACAGACAGCCAACCGCAGCGTCTTTGAGCCGGATCAATCTCTGAGGCGGTCGGCCTGGCCCACGCCACGCCGACCGCCAACCATCACAGTGTGCAGGGTTATGAAGAGGAAACGAAACGGGCACAGCGCCAGCTCTCTCTCTTACTCTCTTGCTCTTGTTCTCTCTTACTTTCTTGCTCTCTCTTACTCTCTTGCTCTCTCGCTCTTGCTTTCTCTCTTGCTCGCTCTCTTGCTCTTGTTCCCTCTTGCTCTCTCTTACTCTCGCTCTTGCTCTCTCTCTTACTCGCTCGCTCTTGCTCTCTCTCTTGCTCTCGCTCTTGCTCTCTCTTACTCTTGCTCTTGCTCTCTCTTACTCTTACTCTTGCTCTCTCTTACTCTTACTCTTGCTCTCTCTTACTCTTACTCTTGCTCTCTCTTACTCTTGCTCTTGCTCTCTCTTACTCTTACTCTTGCTCTCTCTCTTACTCTTGCTCTTGCTCTCTCTTACTCTTACTCTTGCTCTCTTACTCTTGCTCTCTCTTACTCTTACTCTTGCTCTCTCTTACTCTTACTCTTGCTCTCTCTTACTCTTACTCTTGCTCTCTTACTCTCTTGCTCTCTCTTGCTCTCTCTCTTACTCTTACTCTTGCTCTCTCTTACTCTTGCTCTTGCTCTCTCTTACTCTTGCTCTTGCTCTCTCTTACTCTCTTGCTCTCTCTCTTGCTCGCTCTCTCTTACTCTCTCACTCTTGCTCTCTCTCTCTTACTCGCTCGCTCTTGCTCTCTCTCTCTTACTCTCTCGCTGTCTTACTCTTTGGCTTACTCTCTCTTGCTCTTGCTCTCGCTCTCTTGCTCTCTCTTACTCTTGCTCTCTTACTCTCTCGCTCTTGCTCTCTCTCTCTTACTCTCTCGCTCTTGCTCGCTCTCTCTTGCTCTCTCTTACTCTCTCGCTGTCTTACTCTTTCGCTTACTCTCTCTTGCTCTCGCTCTCTTACTCGCTCTCTTGCTCTCTCTCTCTTACTCTCGCTCTCTTGCTCTCTCTCTCTTACTCTCGCTCTCTTGCTCTCTCTCTCTTACTCTCGCTCTCTTGCTCTCTCTCTCTTACTCTCGCTCTCTTGCTCTCTCTCTCTTACTCTCTCGCTGTCTTACTCTTTCGCTTACTCTCTCTTGCTCTCGCTCTCTTGCTCTCTCTCTCTTACTCTCTCGCTGTCTTACTCTTTGGCTTACTCTCTCTTGCTCTTGCTCTCTCTCTCTTGCTCTCTCTCTCTTACTCTCGCTCTCTTCCTCTCTCTGTCTCTCTTACTCTCTCTCCCGCCGATTTACAAGGTTCCATTTACTGCTGGGTCTGGAAACGTGCGTTTCCTCTGACACGGCCATCTTGGTGGGTCGCACCGGCAAACTCAGCTGGAATGTGAATTCGCTGTTCAAAGGAGAAGGAGAGCAGAAGAGAGGGGGGCGTTGTGCCCGCTGAGAGACCCACCCACTCCTTTTAAAAGACACACAAACAGATACCCAGACATCATGGCGCACACACTTGTTATTGCTCCCATGCACTCACACTGGGATTGCACGGGGCTGACTAGGAGTGGCAGGTCCCCGTGATCACTGGAGGGTTGTGTGTCTGTCTGTGTCTGTGTCCGTCTGTCCCTGATAGCATCGACTTTTGGGCCTCGTGGCATCTAACTGTCCCGTGTGGCTGGGATATGGCACAGCAAAGCACACAGGTGCCAAATCATAACCACATATGTTTCACCATACCGTCAGTCGGAGGGAATTTCTCTTCAACATCCCGTCTGATGTTTAGGTACCTGGCCCAGATAAGAACTGACAGCTGCCAACACGCATTTGGATGATTTGAGTGACATCACCCAAATGGGCTGCACCTTCTGCTACACCTGTACATAGCAAGCCACTCTTCAGCCTAACTTGTGGTTTTTTGCTGTGTTTTTTGTTTTTTGGGACATTTTCAGCCAATGCTCAAAATGTGAAAGTTTAAATGCGGACCATTTCAGTCACCTTTTTCTCCGGCTAGATTTGTGTAGGTGACTTTTTTTTTAAACGTTTTTAAATCTTGATTTACTTGTGTTGAGCTTATGTCTACGCTGGGTTGCACCGAAATATTTAATGGCAATTAAATTAATGTGTGTGTGTGTGTGTGTGTGTGTGTGTGTGTGTGTGTGTGTGTGTGTGTGTGTGTGTGTGTGTGTGTGTGTGTGTGTGTGTGTGTGTGTGTGTGTGTGTGTGTGTGTGTGTGTGTTTCTGTGTGCATTTGTTTGCATTTGTATCCATGTGTATGTGTATGATGTGCATTTCTCTCACAGACACACACGCAGTCCAAAGACATGTAGGTCAGGTGAATCGACCGTACTAAATTGTCCCTAGGTGTGTGTGTGTGTGTGGGGGGGGGGGGGCTGTGATGGTCTGGTGGCCTGTCCAGGGTGTCCTGCTGGGATAGGCTCCAGCATCCCCGCAACCCTGAGAGCAGGTTAAGCGGTTCGGATGATGGATGGATGGATGGATGGATGGATGGGTGTGCATTTCTGATTCTGTATGTGTGTTTGCTGTGTACACATGAATACCTGCATGGCTATATAGGTGTGTGATGTGCATTTCTGTTTCCATGTGTGTCTATGTGGATGTGTGTGTGTGAGTGTGTGTTGGGGGGGGTGCATGTGTGTGTGTGTGTGTTAGCAAATCCAAGAAGCGTTCATGTGTTGGTTTGCAGTGCATAGTCCAGAGTGTCCAAACAAACAAGGGGAAGACAACAGGGTAGTGAACAGCTTATTGTTGACAGGGAGCACCGAATGTCCAGACTAATGAAACCAGCGAGGGGCGTCAGGCCCTCCGAGGGGCGGGGGGGCTGTTGTCTGGGCTGGAATAGCAATGGCCCCTCTTTAAAGCGCAGCATGCGTGTCAACGTGTGACCGGTTTTGCCCTCACTGCATATCTGCCAGGCTTTTTAAAGTCGCAGCACTCAAATAAAATAGAGCAGGGTGGGGGTGGGGGGGGCGGATATAGCTGCTGCAGCAGACCAGGTCAGCACCTTTCCGCCGGGCTGCTGATCAAAGTACCGCCGCCCTGGTCTGACATTTCCCCGACGTTCACACGGGCGGTTCCAGTAATGGAGGCACGGTCTCACCAGTAAACCAGGACTCATCAGCAGTTTATATGATGGTTCACACCGGCGGCACAACAGCAGCCGCCGCTCGTCGGGTCCTCAGTCTTGTCCCTGTACCGCGTCACTGCAGACGGGTTATGCAGCATTTGTAAGACGTTATGACAAGATGGGTACTTGGAAACACAACCATCATTTTTTTCTTCCTGTGGAAAAGCTGCCACCATGTCCCTTGTGTCCTCTGGTGGCTGAACGGAGGACAGACATACTGACGGTGGCACTGCTGCACTATTTCCATGTCTGTGGTGAGAATAAAGCAGCTGAACGGTGACAAACTGAAGAAAACCCCGTAAAAGGTGGTATACTTTAAAATATTAAACCGTATTGATGATGCTGCTGGTGTCACAAGAAAACTACAACTCCAACGTTGGTGATATGTTAAACGGTTGCTTAATAAAAGTTGGATTCGTCCCTTAATGAGATGAGCAGGTTATATAAGTCAAAGGGCAATGACATCCATCGCAAATTCCTGCTTCCGGTGTGGGAAGATGGCGGCACGAACTTGGGTTTGCAGCGGCCTCACCCAGTACCGTCCATGCAGTGTCTTTGTCCACATCTGCGTCTAAGTTTGTGTCTTCGCTCGATGGCTGGGGGAGCTTGGTCTGCTATGTCCGGTGGGCCCAGGGACTATGGCCCTGCCCGGAGCTGCGCCCGAAGAAGTAGCACCGAGGGCGGTCTGACAGGATGCGGAAGCGGGGCAGGCTAAGCTAACTGCTAGCCCATGCAGACCGGCAGTTCCGACAGTCGTCCTGGCTGGCGCTCGCTCTCTTGGGCAGTGAAATCTTTTTTTGGATACGTTGGATATATGTGTTTTTGTAGTTTGGATATATGTGTTTTTGTAGTTTGGGTGTGGGTTGTTGTCTTTGTGTTGCACTGCTGTGGGCTGGGGGAGACGGTGTTTCATTTCATGTGCGCAAGTGCATGAAATGAAACGACAAAAAAACTGTTCCTGATTGCTGATTTGAAACCATTTTACATGAGAAAAGGTGCACGGGTGTCGACATGTCCGATGAGGGTTTTTTTTTTTCCTCTTTCATTTTTGAAAATTAATATCAGGCCATATCAAGTCAGGAGCAGTAAGCCTGCTGCTGACTTGAGTCACTTGACTTGCCTTTTCATTTTATTACTCTACTTGGGCTCTTGTTTTATCTATGGCTTTGCTCTTTCTCTCCGGTCCCTCCAACCCATAAAAGTATTCATGTGTCCTTAATGGTGCCACAAAATTGCTCAGTGATGAATATGAATGAGTTGCATTTCACATTTCAATGGGCTGCAAAGAATAGTTAAATCAAATGCTTAACGGACATTACAGCGCGCCCTGGGCACTGGCTCCCGTGGCCTCAGCTGTGAACCCAGACCTGTTGTGCCCAATGCAATGCTGCTGCTACTACTACTACTGCTACTTTCAACTACTCCCGTTAGGGGGCGCCACAGCGGGTCATCCGTTTCCATTTCTTCCTGTCTTCTGCGTCTCCCCTCTGTCACACCAGCCATCTGCATGTCTTCCCTCACCACATCCATAAAGCTCCTCTTTGGCCTTCCTCTTCTCCTCTTCCCTGGCAGCTCCATATTCAGCATCCTTCTCCCAATATACCCAGCATCTCTCCTCCACACATGTCCAAACCATCTCAGTCTTGCCTCTCTTGCTTTGTCTCCAAACCGTCCAACCTGAGCTGTCCCTCTAATATACTCGTTCCTAATCCTGTCCTTCTTCATCACTCCCAATGAAAATCTTAGCATCTTCAACTCTGCCACCTCCACCTCCACCTCCTGTCTTTCGTCAGTGCCACTGTCTCCAAACCGTATAGCATAGCTGGTCTCACAACCATCTTGTAAACCTTCCCTTTAACTCTTGCTGGTACCCTTCTGTCACAAATCACTCCTGACAATGCAAGGTAATTTAAAAAAAAATAAAAAACAGATGTGATGTATGGAAAATGTATGTGCTGAACAGAATATTTCTGCAACAGCATCTTAGTGTCCCGTTTCAGCATCCGTGACCGAATCTCGGCAGCAGATGTGTGCAGAAAGAAACAGCAGAGAGACGTTCTCCGAAGGAGATTGTGTAGATCTGTCTCAGGAGATACTCCGCCCGAGTCTTATTTACAACAGAGAGTAGGGTCAGTTTTTCTGCCCCACTCTGGAAAAATTGGGTTCCCTCCCCCCCTCCCTCTTCTCTGAAAAGATGAATCCATACTGTTGTGCGAGGACACAGCATGCAGCATATTCAGGCGACACGTTGGCCTCCATTATCACAGCGACGCTGTGGATTGTTGAATTGCATAATGGAGGAAGTGAGCAGAATCTCACAGCTGGGCGGTCTGTGTTGGCCTGACTTCTTCTGGGGTTTTCTTTTTGGCTCCAAAGCAGCGATTCTACACCCCTCACTAACATTTTACGTTAGTCCTTACTACAGAAATAACTTAATTGCACAATTACACAGTGTTTTAGTAACTGATGTAAATCTCATTAAATTAATGTTATGCTATGAATGTTAGAGGTGTTAATGCATAAATTAGTAGTACTAACAGCACATTTTGTTCGATAAATATAAGTGCAAGATACTTGTAGGTACATTATTTATCGGGGAGTACTGTATTCTGCTATAACGGATGTAGCTAGCTGCATGCCAGATGAGCCTCTGAATTATAGGCTGCGAGGACAGAAAGTGTTGTTCACTTTCCCGTTGCTGTTTTCATGTGATTATATATCTCATCCGAGGATATTTGACCTTGTCCGAGGATACTGGATCTGATGATGATGATATATTTCATATCATATATACATACCAGTCTTTTGTACCAACAGCCGTCAGGCTCCACAACAAGGCCCACCCTCTGCCCCAACCTTGCCCCCCTCCCCCTGCCTCCCGCACAAGGACTGACTAGGACCGACTCCTTGACCTCCACTGAGCCCTCTGACTTATGATTAGGCTAACTTGACCTAGTGACCCACCTGACCGTACCGTACCTTGCATATTGTGAACTGTTTTAAGGTGTACAAGTTGCTACTGCTCGCATGTGTGTGTCTATGCTATGCTATATATGCAGAATATATGTGTAGATGCTGATCTCATATATATGATGTTGTTTAGTATTGTTAGTATTAATGTTAGGTTTAGTATTGTTCTGATCTCGAGGTGACTGACCTCCACTATCTATCTATCTATCTATCTATATATATCTATCTGTCTGTCTGTCTATCTATCCATCTATCTGTCTACCTGTGTTACTCTACCCGGTTGGTGTCTTTTTTACCCTCTTTGCTGCTATCTACACCTGAATTTTCCTTCGGGGATGAATAAAGGTGATCTTATCATATACAAATCCATCAGCATTTCTCTGTAAAAAGGAAAAGAATGCTCTACACTAACTAGGCCAAAGCGGTTAGGGTTGGGGTTAGGGTTAGAGTTAGAGTTGGGGTTAGGGTTAGAGTTGGGGTTAGGGTTAGGGTTAGAGTTGGGGTTAGGGATTCCCCTCTCTGGTGCAGGTCTCCTTTCCCCGATGTCCCGGTGGTTTTGAATTTTAGACTACTACTAATGAGCCAGTTCCCAGGCAAACTTGGCTGGCTATCAAGATAAGCATATACGGGGCATCCGGGTAGTGTAGCGGTCTATTCCGTTGTCCGGCTTGGTTGGGCGTCCGTGCAGACACAATTGGCCGTGTCTGTGGATGGGAAGCCGGATATGGGTATGCGTCCTGGTCGCTGAATAACGTGATCCTGCCACGCGCTACGTCCCCCTGGCAAAACTCCTCACTGTCAGGTGAAAAGAAGCGGCTGGCGATGCCACATGTCTCGGAGGAGGCATGTGGTAGTCTGCAGCCCTCCTTGGATCGGCAGAGGGGGTGGAGCAGCAACTGGGACGGCTCGGAGGAGTGGGGTAATTGGCCAGGTACAATTGGGGAGAAAAGGGGGGGGAACCCCCCCCCCAAAAAAAGAAAAGATAAGCATACACAGGTAATATAAAAATCTGAGCCAGATGGAATATATCTTCCTGCAAACTTTGGTGAGACCTCTGGTATATAATTATGTTATAACAATGTGAACACACTGTAACATCATAGCAGATATTATTGTGTGTTTCATAACCACTGCTGTGTCAGCCACCGCCTGTTACAAGCTAACAAACAACATAGATAAAAGATGCTAACTACACTTACCGTTCTGACAGTTCCCGATTTTGGGGGACAGCAGAGTCTCGAGTCTGGGTCTAACCGAGGCTCAAACGTGTGGCTGAATCTCTAAGATGTGCGCTCTAACGCCATCTTGATGTGCCACCGCTCTTCCATCAGTCAACCTGGAGCCAGCAGCGGCGGTGGGTGGGGCAAGAGGCCTGTGATATTTGCATATTCCCAGATCCTGAATTCTTAATGAGGTAGCAAGAGTAGATGTGCTTCCAGCCCCTTTTCAGAGTTTTTTTTTTTGTCTTTTTACGTGGGAAAACCACGTTAAACACTATATTAATTATCTCAGAATATTTTTAAACTTAAAAACGCGTATGGAGGGGTACTTTTAGCAGAGAGCGCTAAGTCTCTTGTGAGGACGGGAGTTATTTGTTTGAAGGCCATTTTATGCAGATTTTTTGTGTGTGGGCTGGGGGAGGTTCAAGACGAACAGCACTTCTATGATGTCAGTGTTATGTGACCTTATTTGAATGGTTGGGGTGGGGGAGGGCTTGACTGCGTGTGAAAGACCGTGAGCTCTCCTTGAGTTTCACAGATTGTGATGTCGGCAGCCAGAAGAAGACGTGGCGTGTGCCGGCTAATAGTGTTGACTCTACCCCAAGGGAAGGATTGCGTATGTGTGTAATGAAATGCAAGAGAGATGGCCCCGGGGGGGGCGGGGGCATCCACCGCTCCATCTGAGCACATCATCCTGGGTGGATATCACGTTTTCTTTAGGCGCTTGCCTGGGCCGAATGGCAGATGGATCGCTTATGTTCAAGATCTTCATTTCAGAAGTGGAAAGCCAAAAACACACACCGTCCTGCGTTAGTAACAACCCCCCTGAACGAACACTTTCCAAGTCTGGCGTCTTCTTCTCTTGCCATTAACGGTCTTCCCGGAGTCGCATCGCGTCGCTGTTTTTGTTTGGATTTCATTACAGGGGGACAACACGGCCAGGTGAAGTAACGACAACGTTATGCAGAAGAAACGGGAATTTAATTTACCCTGGAGGTTACAGGAAGGTACCTCCTCTGCCAGGGTGGGACCGATCTCATCTGCTCCATGTTTGCCCTCAACATCCCAGCCTGTATGGGCGTCTTCACCCCGCGTGGCACAGGTTACAGTTCTATCAGTTATATCACACACTGTGTTCATGTGATGCTCATGTAACTGTGCAGTAGAGCTGCTGGACATAAAGTCCGTCTGGGAAACACTCTTTTGGCCGTCTAAAAACAAAATCCCATGGAATTAGAGACACTTACGAAGACCCCAGCCTTCCCCGTCAGGAGACTAAACTCAAATAGTAAGTGACACAATAAAACTTTTCTAATACATAGCCGTCAAACCAGAAAGCAAGAGAGATAGATGTCGAAGAGGTGAGGGGATCACACAAGCATAATTTATTCGACACTTCAACCCATTTTAGCAGATGCAGCCCTATTGGGAAATATACCGCTGTCTCGGGCAGTGTTAGTGCCATGCTTTATGGCCATGGACCCAAACAGAACCACACAAAAAAAAAAAACCCCCCAAAAAGATGAATGTCTTGATGCATGCTCAATAATCCAGGTAAGACAATCACAGATGAGATCAAAGAAGGTGACTCAGTTCATCTGGACACAAAGTTTGTTACATTGTATCCAGATGAGATCAAAGAAGGTGAATCAGTTCATCTGGATACAATGTTTACTAGACGGATACGTTCCATCACTCGTCTAAGTGACCTCTCCGGTCTCAACTGACTGCAGGTACCCCCACCCTTATAAACAATGGCATCACGACCCAAACCGATGCTCGGTTTCGTATGCAAATTGCCATGACTTTTCAACTTGCATATGAAACCGATCACTGTTGTTTTCTGGCATGGTTAATTCTTTCCAAATAGAGGTATTTCAAGTCATCTGGTGAAAATTCCTGTATTTTTTTCATATCGCAATATATAGAAAAAAATATTGCAATGGGAGTTTTTTCCAATATTGTGCAGTCCTACTGCTGCAGCACGTTATCTTGGAGGCTTTCAGTTGTCTCCATTTCTAAGACATAACTCACAGTATTGACCCGATGGCGAGATATGTCATGTGTCTTTGTTGTCAGCCGGGCGCTCACGTTGCCTTGGCATTCCACATAGTCGTGGCAGCGTGCACCATTACAGACTGCACCTGCAGACTACCACGTCTCCTGCGATACATGTAGAGTCGCCAGCCATTTCTTTTCACCTGAGAGTGAGACAGTGAGGAGTTTCACCAGGGGGACGTAGCGCCCCGACCAACCAGAGGAGGCACTAGTACAGCGATCAGGACACATACCCACATCCGGCTTCCCACCTCCAGACACAGCCAATTGTGTCTGTAGGGACACCCGACCGAGCTGGCGGCAACACGGGGACTCGAACTGGCGATCCACGTGTCGGTAGGCAATGGAACAGACCGCCACGCCACCCGAAAGCCTGGCTTTGTTTGACTAGAAATTTATGCAGATCTTTCTGAAGGACTTAATTTCACTTTTGGTCTTTCTTTTCCAAGAAAAACAGAATTTGGACGGTTGGTGCCGCCACATGTTGGCATGAGGAAAACTGCCCAGTTGACTCTCTCTGCTCCAACTTGGTTTTTATTTGGGGTTTGTTTTTTTTTTCTGGCCCAAAGTCGATGAATCCCGGTAGTTTGATTAGCCATCTCCCAGGATGGTGAGATTTACTTTGTGAAAGCGGCTCAGGTGTTGCCATTGCCATCTGCACCAAGTAACAAATGGCCATATGCAGATGCTCCACGCTACTGATGTGTCCGTGCCCGGCGCTGGAGGCGGGTGGAGGTTGTGAGAGGTTAGCGCCTGTATGGACCACAGCTGTTTTATGGCTTTCCTCCGACTCCCAGAGAGGTTGAGGCGGGGATGTTTACAAAAGATAAATATATCCTCTGATGGAGCCGGGGGGGCTCGTTGCCGGGAGGTGTATATTAGTGTGCCTGCCCAGGGGTCCTCTACGAACTTCTGCTTTATCACCTTTTAACCGTGACTCCTTCTTCCTCTCAGCCCATTTGGAAAATTAAAGAAGGAACGGAGGAGTGCAGCTGGCGTGACTTACAGATGTTACCACGCTGCTGACAGGAAGTCGGTGGCTGGGGAAATTAAAGGCCGGCGATAGTTTGTGCTGAGTTTCATCCAAGAGGCGATCACTCTTAAAGTCATTATCCATTCATTATCCATTCATCGTTGTTGCCAGCAGTGCACTGCAGCTCATGACCACCATGGCTTTGTTTGAAAAAGAGATTTTACCCCCGCGTGGGACGTCGTAAATCTCAGTACTCGGGCTACTTTGTGTGGTCCTGCTTGAGCTAAATTAAAGAGTAAAAGATTAAAAATGGAGCCCGTGCACTGCACCTGATGTGGCCACCTTGTTGAATCTTTAATATGCTTTGTTAACAACCCAACCCGAAGCAGTTTGTACGGGGGCGCTCACTTGTCACAGGCAGTTTGGGATCGGTAGCGGTTTGATTTCTTCAAACGAGCACTCCCTCTTTTCCAGAAATCCCTTTCCGAGACTTTTCAAAGACGTTTTCCGTGACTGTCGGTTGGATATGCGTGACAGCCGTTGCTGACAGGGGGTCTTTTATTACCCTGGAAGCCTCGGCTTGTAGAGACTGTTGAGGCTCCCACTGATATTTAATACATATTATTCAGTATTCAGTATCAGTGGATGCCTCCATGGTCTCTACATGGACTTTCAGCTACTCAATGGACAAACTGCGAGGTGTGACATCTCAGCGGCTAAACGTGTGGCTGAGAATATTCAGTCTCAGCTCAAAGTTATGTTACAATTATGCAATGTCCATAATACGATTTACAGTAAACACTTTTAACCTAGGGCGGCACGGTTAGCGCGGTCGCCTCATGGCAAGAAGGTCCTGAGTTCGAGCCCCAGGGTTGTCCAACCTTGGGGGTCGTCCTCTGTGTGGAGTTTGCATGTTCTCCCCATGTTTGCGTGGGTTTCTTCCGGGTGCTCCGGTTTCCTCCCACTGTCCAAAGACATGTAGGTCAGGTGAGTCGGCCACACTAAATTGTCCCCAGGTGTGTGTGTGTGTGTGTGGGCCCTGTGATGGACTGGCGGCCTGTCCAGGGTGGCTCCCCACCTGCCGCCCAATGACTGCTGGGATAAGCTCCAGCATCCCCGCGATCCTGAGTAAGGATAAGCGGTTTGCATAATGGGTGGATGGATGAATGTCAACTTCCTGTGACCTCAGTAGTATTTCAAGGACATTTGGTCAATTTCATAATTTACCGGGTGTTTTCCGTGATGGGAAAACTAGTCTACAAATTCCCAGGTTTTCCAGGACGTGTCTTTCTTATTGGGATGATTGTGCTCTTACTTGTGGTGTGTTTAAGCTTAGCAGACTGCTCCTCAGTAAGTAAGTCTCTAGAAATCGAGCAATGTCTTTGTTCTCTTCCAGTTCCTCTAGTCCTCAGTCCCGTTTGCTGAGATTAACAGCTTCTTGTGTCTTTGTAAAGGTTGAGCCCAGGTCTGAAAAACAAACCCAGCAGAGAAATAACCACCAGCGTCACGGCCCAAAGCCAAGCTCTTGCTTCATTGGTCAGATCCGCTGATGACGGGGCCGACACACTCTGTCATTGGCCGGCCATCGGACCCCCACCCGCCCACAGACGACATGACGCTGACCAGCCGGCCAAGAAGCTGCACTGAGCCTTGTGGTGCATCGTGCTGAAGGTGTGCAGCCATCTGCCGCTGCATGTGAGTCGTTCCAGTGCTGGCGTGGCGCCCCACAAAGTTCAGGGTTTAGACGTGGCACGTTTTGGCGGTATTGTGTTTGTGGTGTTGGACCGACTACAAGGTGTATGTTGTTATGATTGAACCCAGTCCAGGGTATGATTATCCCCAGTGGCATTCATAGTTAACACAGTAGAGACCCGTTTGAGCCACAGAATCTGGTCACTTCTTAAACAGGGCTGAAAACCTTTCTTTTTAACAAGGCTTTTTGTTAGTCTTGAGTTTTTTTTGTTTGTTTCTATTCATCTTTGTGAAACCTTCCCTTTTAAAACGGCTTTTCTAAACGTTGTAATGTGCCTTTATTAGTGCTGCCAATATTAACTCCTTCATTTTTGTGATTAATTTGAAATATTTAAAAAATTTACACTTTAAAATTCACTGGCACTTGCACATGGAGTACATTTTTGTTGTTAATTATCGTTTACGGCACAGTGTGATGGCCTGGCGGCCTGTCCAGGGTGTCTCCCCGCCTGCCGCCCAGTGACTGCTGGGATAGGCTCCAGCATCCCCGCGACCCTGAGAGCAGGATAAGCGGTTTGGATAATGGATGGATGGATGTGTTGATTCTACATTAATTCTGTGATTTTACATTTAAATATCCATTATGATAAGCTTCAGTCTTAAGAAAAAAGCGATTAATCGCAATTAATTACAACAAATTGTGCGATTAGTTAAAATTTATCGATTGACAACCCAACCGTGGTTTTTATACAGTTTGTATTTGGTTTGACACCGTCTAGCACGTCAAGATTTGTTTATGAGAAGTGCATTACAAATTAAATTTTATCGTTATGGTTATAGTTGTGATTCAGTGTGTCTTGATATATATTTGTGTGTGTGTGTGTGTGTATGGCAACAGGGATGGGTAAAGCGGTACCGTCTGAGAAGCTCTCTGTAGAATTCCCTTGAAATGCTGGACGCCAAACTCTACTTCCCAGACACAACCTTACTTTTGTAGGCGGGGAGCAGAGGAAGAAATACAACAAGGATTTTTGGGGGCGGGGTTTAAAATGAACACGTTAGATGTCTGGTGCTGGAGCGTAGGCGCCATGTCGTGCAGCCGTTATGCCAGCAGGAAGTCTCCTAACTGGTCCTCAAGGCTAAAGCTAACCCGTCTGTGTCAGGGGCAGCTGCAAGACCTGCTCAGGTTCTTCAACACAAATGGGCTCACGCACGTTATCGAGCACGCTCACGCACACGCTCACACACATGCACAAGTACACACACAACACGAACACGTTAACAAATCCACACTAAGATAAGGGCGAACACGCGTATTAGCAAAATTAAGCCTCATACTGTTTAATTTTAGTTCTGACTTGACTTAGATTTGACAGCCCCCCCCCCCTTTTTTCCTGCTGTTTGAAGCATTTTGTGATGAACTCATTTCGCTAAAGTAAATTTGCTTTGACTTAACATGCTCGTTTCCTAGAAGCAGGAAGAGACACTGTACTACTCAGATTATTGAGTTGCGCTAAGCCGGACATGAAGCACAGTGGACCGTAGCTGACTGTATTCCCGCTTGGCCGTGAAGAGCTTTTCAGTGTCGGTCCCCGACACGAAACAGGGAAAGAATCGGGGCTTTTCGCTGTACTGGGCGAGGATTGTGCGCTGCCGGTGCATCATGAGAGCGCGGCGCCGGACAGCGTGTAGGACACGATTGAGATTTGCTGCGTGCAGGTGCAGATGTGGGAGCTTAAGCACAACTCTGCACACCGCAGGATCTGTTACTGCCGGGGGGGTTAGATGTCCGCCCGGCTCCAGATGGCCGCTGGGTTGTTAGGTTATGGAGTCCTAATGTTGTCAAAGTAGTCTCGGTGATGTATACATTACATGATCCTCCAAGCTGTGACCTTGCCGCTACTCGGCTTCGTGACACACACACATATTTGTGTTGGGGGGGGAGGGGGGGGGGATTAGGCCGACTGTTATTCTGCTGAAGCATGGGCTCATTGTATCGCCCGCATTCATTTATCTATAAAACATTCCCCCCGTTTGTTCCAAATCCCCGTAAGCTGCTTTGCTCGCGGTGGAACATGCCCACTCTCCCCCGCCAACAGCCCTAATTGTTTGTTTTCTACCTTTTTTTTTTTTTTTTGTAGCCTCTTCTCGTGTCCGTTTGGCACGCAGGACTGGAACGGGTCAAAAAGGTTCCTCCTGACGTCGCTCCAGGGGAGCCAGGGTGACGGAGCGGGCGTGCCGCGTACGCGAGTTGCGTTTCGCTCGTTTAAATCCCGTACTCCTCCGCAGGAATCTGTAGCGAGCCCACGCTCAGTGTTGTCTTTTGCATTTCCATCAGGGTGAGACGGGAGTGTTTGCAGCCGCTGGGCGCCGCAGCTCTCGCTGCACGGGCGGGAATGACGGCGCTGCGATACGGCAGCTTCTCAAACGGCTCCAATCTCTCCGGCGGTACTGAGCCCACTGGTAGTTGAGTTTACATCTGCATTAAGGTTAATGTGTGAGTTCGTATCAGAAAAATGCTTTCGCATTGGCTTCTTTCATCCAACTCGGGAGCGAGAGTTACTGTTTATTGTGTCGGCCATGGAAATTATGCTGATCATACGTCTGGTTTTGCCGGGAAAGAATCTAAAGGCCAGTCACTTTGATATCCACGTGTTGTGAAACATCAGGAATCAGGAAGGCTTTGTCGTTTCATTTCATGCGCTTGTGCACAGGAAATGAAACGAAACATGGTTTCCCCCAGCCCACAGCAGTGCAACACAAAGGCAACAACACACATCCAAGAACTACAAGAACATATACATCCAAACTAACACAAATATCCAGCCAGCCATCCATTAGCTGAACCGCTTATCCTGCTCTCCAGGATGACTGCCGGTCTGCATGGGCTAGCAGTTAGCTTAGCCTGCCCCGCTTCTGCGTCCTGTCACACCACCCTCGGTGTTTCCTCCTCTGTCGCAGCTCCGGGCAGGGCTGTGGTCCTTGGGCTTGCTGGACGTAGCAGACCAGGCTCCCCCAGCCGATCCAGCGCCAGACACCTTCGACAGACCTCCACACAACGACACTAAAAACACAGTCAAGGCTAGGAGAGGCCTTTGCCAGACTGCCCTTGGTGTTATTGGAACTGCCGGTCTTCATGAGCTAGCAGTTAGCTTAGCCTGCCCCGCTTCCGCGTCCTGTCAGACCGCCCTCAGTGTTTCCTCTTCGGGCGCAGCTGCGGGCAGGGCCGTGGTCCCTGGGACCTCAGGATGCAACAGACCAAGCTCTCCCAGCCATCAAATGAAGACAAACTTAGACGTGGACAAAGACACCGCACGATGAGTGTCCTCATCCTCATAATTGTGGTCGACAAGTTTGTCGACAAATCTGTGCATGTCGTTGACATTTATCCACGGTACATCTTGCAGGCATCGCGAAAAACATGCACACGCCAACAAACAGGAAACTGGTGCGACTGCTGCAATAGAAACTGGAAGTCAGTGGACTACAGTTATGCAGAGAGTCGACTGGCCAGACACAATTGGGGAGAAAAGGGGGGGGGGAATCCAGAAAAAAAAATTTGTGGACGACAATGACTGCTGAAAATAACTGACTGGACGAAACTGGGAGACAGTAAAATGGCTGACTGGGAGGCAACATAGCACACTGAGCTGACCCTAAAAACCATTTGAGTCGTATTGTAGTAGTTATCAAATAAAGCCCCCTCCAATACATCAGACCCCATTTTGTGAGGAATTGAAGGCGATAGAATCTCGTTGTCGTTCATTTAGACAAAATTGTGTTCATCACGATATGGTGATACTCAAATTTCATCACGATACGATACCACTGAGAGACAGTAAATGATAGTACTGACTTACTGCCCAGTAAAGCCATGGATAGCAGGACTTTCTGTACACTGAGGAAAAGGACCATGTAGGACGTATTACAGACAACAGATTAATTACACAATTCTACACACACACATACACACACATGTATATATACTATATACATACATACATACTTAAAACAATCCACAGCTGGGAGGATTCCAGAAGTAACTGCATTATATGCCCAGAGATTATGTGAAAGGTGAAGGTTAAACCCACCCAAGTTATAAAGCACACTCTCCCGCCTTCTCCTTCAGGATTACATCCTGGCAAGAACTGGTTTTGTGTCTCCCCCTCAAAGCTGCTCTCTGCATCCAGAGACGCTTTACCAAACACGGCTTTTTAAGCAAAATAGTGATTCACACTGAAACTGAAACGATTATCCATTACTGCCGAGTACAACCGCAATCTCCTGCCTCAGCTGCAGTTCACGTGGGTTGCTCAATGGCACGCCAGTGGGAGTTGTTAAAGGATGATTCCGTAATTTTGACAGCCTGGGTGTTGTTTTTGTGGCTTCTACCGTCGCGCATGTCGGTTATGATTTTACTCACCTTCTTCGTTGTGGAGGTTTTGGGTACAGGACCACCGCTGGACTCAGCTCTACAGCGCTGTCTCACAGGGCCATGGAATAAGAGTGTCAGACATCTCTCAACAAGTTCAATATAATCCAATTATTCAAACTATTTGGAAGTGAACACAAAAGTGCAAGTTAATAGCGATTGCACAAAATGTCCACTGTTATCAATGATCAATCGCCTTGCTGATCTACTTCCTGGTTCAAGTTGCAGGAATGAGCAGCTTGTACTTACTGTAGGTATCCATGCATACACAGTTTTGTGTATGCGGCGCAGTGGTTAGCGTGATCGCCTCACAGAGAGAAGGTCCTGGGTTCAAGCCCCGGGGTAGTCCAACCTTTGAGGTCGTCCTCTGTGTGGAGTTTGCATGTTCTCCCCGTGTCTGCGTGGGTTCCCTCCGAGTGCTCCAGTTTCCTCCCGCAGTCCAAACACATGTAGGTCAGGTGAATCGGCAGTACTAAATTGTCCCTAGGGTGGCCGCTCTGATGGCCGAGCGGAATAAACCGCTGTTCTTACAATCCGCTCATCGGGTGGGTGGGAGGTTCGTATCCCAATCTCGCCGTAACCGGTCTTGGCCAGAGCGTCCACGGGGTAAGGCGTTCATTAGGCCACCCTTACCCGAGGGATAGTGGGTGTAGATCGGTGTAGTGTTGGGGGACTCATCGTTCTCCGGCGACCCCACTGGCCCATCCGAGCACCTGCAACCAAGCAACCAAAAGCATTCTCCCTTCGTCTCCTTCGCGGCCTGAAGGTGATGCAATTCATGCGAGGCTTCCGCGTGTAAAATAGCGAGAGCAGCCAACCCGAGTTTGAAGGAAGCTGGTGTTACGGCCATCTCCTTCCTGTGGAAACGTGAGCCAGGGGAGTTATTCGACAAGAGTTCCAGCCATATGCCATTGGGTTAATCGGGTGGGATAAGGGGAAAAACTAGAAATAAATTTAAATAAAATGTCCCTGGGTATGAATGTGTCGGCCCTGTGATGGCCTGACGGCCTTTCCAGGGCGTCTCCCCGCCTGCCGCCCAATGACTGCTGGGATAGGCCCCAGCATCCCCGCGACCCTGAGAGCGTGATCAGCGGTTTGGATAATGGATCGATGAATGGATGTGGCACCTCTTTACATAAGCTGTCGTGTAAAATCCAAATTATGGTAAGTCTACTGCAGTAACGGAGTATTTATCTATTTTGAAGGTATTCCGGTTGGATTAGTTTTGCTGAAACATCTGATTCTCGTGTCCTGTGGCTCCAAAAGACGGCATTGTAAAGTCGTGTCCGGCCACGTTCAAAATCTCCAAAATGAAGCCGCTGTGAAAACTGGTATATCGCATAAGCACAACGGTGAAAACCACAACAGTAAGACCCAAGTTGTGAAAGAAAAACAGTGGAATTGTCCTTTAAGGAGGAGGCGAGCGTTGTGTGTTAATTAACCCGGCCCAGATTCTCTCACACCGCCTGAGGGTTGTTTGGGTTTCTAGTTGCGGGTAACAAAGCTGCACCCTTGACCTTTATGTCTGCTGCCCCCCAACCTTTATTTATGGCCAAGGACCAAACGTAAACACGACTTTGTAAAACCTGCCTCCGCCTGCTCGCTGTGCTGTCGGAGCTCACTGCCGCCATATGAGGGCGTACCAGAAAATCACTTCTCCGTTTTTGTTGTTGTCGTTTTTTTTGTTGCATTTTCCCCGCCAAATGTTTTATTCATCTCCTGCCATGTTTATTAAGTTAATGAAAGGCGAGACGACGGGGAGACGAGGCTCATCATGTTTTATGGATCAGAGACACAGTGAGGTCTGTGCTTCTCTTTTCACCCCCGTGTTCTTCCTCCCAATTAGCCCAGCGGCTGACACCGCCTTGCCGCTGCAATGGCCTCCGTGGCTGATGTGACCCAGTGGGAGGCACGAGGGGAGGCGCCCCCGGCGGAGCTCTGTTCCCTCTCGGTATTGGTACCCGCACCTCCACGTTGGAGTGAAACGCAACAGATTAACCACTGTTTTGGGGGAGGGAGGTTTTCTCCCCAATCGTATCCGGCCAATTACCCCGCTCTTCCGAGCCGTCCTGGTCACTGCTCCACCTCTTCTGCCAATCCGGGGAGGGCTGCAGACTACCACATGCCTCCTCCCATACATGTGGGGTCGCCAGCCACTTCTTTTCACCTGACAGTGAGGAGTTTCACCAGGGGGACGTAGCACGTGGGAGGATCACGCTATTCCCCCTAGTCCCCCCCCCCGAACAGGCACCCCAACTGACCAGAGGAGGCGCTAGTGCAGCGACCAGACCACATACCCACATCTGGCTTCCCACCGGCAGGCTGTGTCTGTAGGGACGCCCGACCAAGCTGCTGGTAACACGGGGATTCGAACCGGCGATCCCCGTGTTGGTAGGCAGCGGAATAGACCGCCACGCTACCTGGATGCTCTATTAACCTTCTGTTTTATAATCATCAGGTAGAATCATCTGCATGGGCTCGCTGCTCGCCATTCCCCGTCGCCCGGTGGCCTTCGAAAACGTTAAAATGCCCACTTCAGTGGTGTGGTGGCCCAGATGGGGCTCGCGTCGTACCAGAGATGCAGCGTTCCTCCCTTTGGATGCTAGCGGAGGTATCAAACGACGATAATGGGTGGGTGTTGTTTTCTAATGACCAGCAGCCGATAAGGCTTTTGTGCGCGCCCGTTCCACGTAATTTTCTCTCATTCCCGAAAAAAAGGCGGCCCTGAGAGTTTGCATCTGGGAAGACGGTGATACAAATCGTTCCCCGCCGGGCTGTGGGTATAAATCATTTACTTCACCCGAATGCGGCTCGTTTAACTTCATTTGCAAGCCGCCACCGACTGGAACTTACCGCTCATTTGGAGAAGGTCAAATGCTAATAAAACGAGGCTTTATTGGACGGCGCTGACAAAGTGGCCCGTGTGAAGTTGCAAAGGTCCCCTCAAAAACAAAAGGGGGGGGGGGGGAACGGCCTTCCCGTTGCTCTCTGTGAAGCACAACACCTCGAGTAAATACGTTTTCGTGTTAATCTGGGCGCAAAAACTAAACCGCACCAAGGACGCGCTGCGTGTTGACGGAGAGATAAATATATTGAACACGAACGTAAACAGCTTTAAAACGCCGAGTGTAAGTTACGGGGGCGCAATATGGATAGCCTACCGTCCGCGGCTTATCTTGTACTTCCCCCCCCCCCCCCCTCTGTACTGGCTTTACGTGAGGTCCTGTTGTCCTTGAGTCATTCTCGGAAAGATGTGCCGTCGTGTTGCCAAGACAAATCCCCCCACGTTTAACTGTAGACAGTGAATACGGTGGCGGAGGCCCCGTGTTGACAGACTGCCAGTGGAGGTCAGGACAAATAAGATCACCTTGCCAAGAAAAAAAGCTGTTTTCCCCAAGGCGTGTCGGGTATTTCGGCTCAACTGGCACCAAATGCATGGCCGGATTAACCTGTCGGGGCCAAGGGGCAAAAACCTACAGTGGCGCCCCGACCAATCCAGCAATTCTCCGCTCTGTGCATTATGCATGGACGAAGAGAGGATATGGGCCCCACCTTAAGGCCCTGTCTCCATTGACATTAAATGATTTAAACGGTGCTCATCCCCAAACCCATCCATCCTTTATCCAAGCCGCTTATCCTAATTAGGGTTGCGGGATGCTGGAGCCTATCCCAGCAGTCACTGGGCGGCAGGCGGGGAGACACCCTGAACAGGCCGCCGGTCCATCACAGGGCCAACACATTCACACCCACAGACAATTTAGTACGGCCGATTGATTCGCTACAGGTCTTTGGACTGTGGGAGGAAACCGGAGCACCCGGAGGAAACCCACGCAAACACGGGGAAAACATGCAAACTCCACACGAAGGCCGACCTGGGATGACCCTCAAGGTTGGACTACCCCGGGGGTTTGAACCCAGGACGTTCTTGCTGTGACCTGACCGCGCTAACCACTGTGCCACGGTGCCGCATCCCCAAACCCATTTGCGTTTAATCAGATTATCACAGACGAATTGACATGTGGCGAACCTGGAGCCTCTGAGATCCCTGAAGGTCCCGGGATCTTGGCCAGGTTGCCCACTTGGCCCCGGACAGTAATCCAGCCTTGACCAAATGCTACCTAGGCGTTACTGGTTTCCTGTCGGAAGGCAATAGTGGAGGCACTGCTATCAGTCCTGGCCTCTGGCTAGCCACAGTTTGCGTGTCCTCGCGGAACGCATTACACCGCACCGTTGGGCACCTTCCTGTTTTAAAGCAGTAAGTGTTACGGATGTGTTTGCCAGCGAGCGAGTACACCGTCAGCTTGGAGCAGCCAGCTGAGACAGGATCCATCACAGTGGGTCAGGGAAGGAGAAAGCTTTGTGTCGAAATGGCGAACTTTTAATAGAGAAATCACAGAACAGCAAACGACTCCATTATGTCTGACAGAGGAAAAAACCCACCGTGGCTCACTGTGCTGTGGTGTTTATATACAAGTGCCTGTGCCAGCAGATTTCCTGATTATACTTACAAAGGATCATTACATAACAAAGCGCCACTGCATTATTTGCCAGGTTACACAGCAATTCCCTTAGCATTGTGTAGCAGGCAGCCCAGGACATAAAATGCATTTGCAAGCACTTTTTTTTTTGTCTTTTTTTTGTGCAGTTTATTTCATTATTTACCATATGGTTGTGGTTAGGCACATAAGACAATACATTAAGGAGGATATCAATCGGGATCGGGGCCGGAGCTGTGAGGTTATTTACAGGATGTCAAAAATTATATTTCTAATATAGAAGTCAATCAGTCAAAACTTTGTTTGTAAAGCACATTTTGAATGTTCAAATGCAATGCCATGTAGATTCTGGGGGGGTCGGAGGGTCTCCAACTTCTGAAAAACATGCCCCCCCCCCTCCATAAATTATTTCTAAATAAATTATGTAATTGAAAATATGCATTTAATAGAAGCCGACTCCACTTTTGAGATAATTCACACATACTAAACCATCACTTTTGGATGGTTTTGCTTATGTACCCCCTATGTATCCTGCTCAGTGGTCTGAATAAGCGGAAATTTGGGAAATTAAGTTAACGGTTTACCTCATCCTGACACCTTTGCTTGCTACTGGACTACATTTCCTAGAGTTAGAGTCTCTTTAGCACCTCTGTAGTACGTCAGAGTTGCATCTTCAGACTTCAGCTAGTGAGTCTAGCGGCTCACTAGCTGTCACAGGCTAGTCCTGTGACAGATGCCTCGTAAGTAATTTTGCTCAGACAAAGATAAAGTATTCTCATCAACAGAATAAAGTGTTTAAAGACATAACCAGACTGTGTTTACCGCCTAAAGTGAATTAACTTATCCACAGACAGATCCATATTTAAGCTAGCTAGCTAACTAATGTTCCATTGATCATTCCTGTAAAACTTCCAGCAATAGCCTGGGCGTGTATTTGTTTGAACCGCATAGTGCACCCAGCCTTTATTAGAGACAGGCCATTATTTGAGTCAGGCTTTTATATTGTTTACTACCACTACTACTACTACTACTACTTTTGGCTGCTCCCGTTAGGGGTCGCCACAGCGGATCATCCGTTTCCATCTCTTCCTGTCTTCTGCGTCTTCTTCTGTCACACCAGCCACCCGCGTGTCCTCCATCACCACATCCATAAACCTCTTTGGCCTTCCTCTTTTCCTCTTCCCTGGCAGCTCCATATTCAGCATCCTTCTCCCAATATATTGTAATTGTATTAATTTAAAAATTCTGAGACTCATCCCGGTTTCTGATGGTGAGTATTTCAGAATCGGAAATTGGGTCCTATTACAGACACTCACACTCTGGTAAAGAAAAAATAACAAGATAACCAACCAGAAAATTGTAATAAATAGAAATAGAAGATAAAATAAGAATAAAATATGTGCACCATGCTCCAGCATATAACACCCTGTCAATATACTGTAGCATGAAACAAACAAACTCCCGCCAGGGTAAAATAAGTTGAAGGGCCAGTCTAATGACTACTGACTCAGGGTCAGTATTTAAAGTGGATGTGAAGGAGCTACTACATCTTACATGGTAACGGTAGTCTAGCTGACATCATAAACGTTTACTCGGCTGTTTAAATATGTGCCGGCTCACATTAGTTGGACTTGAAATACAACAGAACCTGTGGCTGATCAAGTTGGCAGCTATTAGTCCTAGCATACGCACAATTGTAAAGACATATTTGTAGTAAGCATTTTAAAAGTTGCAGTCGACGTTTGGTGCTTATGTGGCGTGCTTGTTTGTGTGTGTTGTGAGTCTATGCCACGCTAAGACAAATCTACACGTGCAAGGACGATCAAGTCTTTCTATCTCTATTTCCATTTCTAAGTTTCTGTTCTCAGTTCAAAAGGGGAGATTATTCCAGAGTTTGGGCCCATGTGACACACAATGCTGCTCACCACGAGCCTCCGTTCATCTGCTTGTAAGAGGAGAAACACCACATCGTGACCCCGGTCTTTGTGCTCCGCACTTCCGTCTCGTGAAATGAGATTTTTCATCCGCAAAGCTACCGACAATAGCGTGGGAAAGGGGATCGAATACAACCGTGTGGTTACACAGTTCAGTAATCCCACGCCAGAAGGTCACCAGCAGGAATCTTGGTGTTTATTTAAGGGTCACGAACCCTTCAGAAACCACAGTGAGGACCCTGAGAGTTACCCAAGAGAGGGTGGTAGTGTCTTGTTTAGTGATCTCATCCACAGTGTGAGTGACAACTCCCTGTCTCTGAGCTAGTAAGTAGTAGTCAGTAGGAGGTTGTGTTCTGCTGGCTTAGCCAATTGGTTTGTGAGTGACTATGAACGAAAACTTGACCTGTAAGGACGCGAGTTCAAATCTAGTGGATAATGTGAGCTGCCCGTCATCACCTCTCCGCATCGCTCTGCATGTAGTTACTATCACAGTCGAGTAGATCCGATGCTAAATGAATATTGAATAAATAATAATACGTATTTGTACAACAATGAGACATAGATGGATTCTTTACGGTCCTTGATGAAATTTGTTGCCAAAGCCTGCACACTAAAACACAAGTTAATCTCCACACAAATGTACATACACATCCACACACTCACACGTGGGTACATGGGTACATATTACAACCATACATACATGATATTCATACACAAAGTACTGCATAATAAAGACAAAGAGCACAGAAATATTAAAAAGCACAGCAGTAAAACTGAATTACATCATCAACAAGTGGTGTTGGGGGTTCTGGGGGGGGGGTAAGGAGTGTGTGTGTGTGTGTGGGGGGGGTGGACAGGATGGAGTAGAGGTTGCAGATGCAGGGCTGCAGTGTAACCCTGGTTAACTAAAATAATTGATTCTTCTGCCAGTGAAATGTGCCGTTAGAGGGTGGTGCCGTCGGTTGTGGCACATCGTTTTCTAGTGAGTAAAACTGTCAGTGAGGCGGCCTGACTCGGCAGAGTACTGCACACAGCGCAGCACCAGGAGCCAGACTTACTCCGAGGTGAATTTGGAGGCAAAATAACAGTTTTTGCATGAAAATCATTAAAAAAAAAACGTTGTGGCTTTGCTTCGCTCTGCCGTTGCTGTTGAGGTGGAAACGGATGGCGGCGGGTTTGTGTGTCTCAGGTCTGACGGGACAACAGCTGATGCAGCCCCGATTAGAGGCGGGCGGATATAGAACAGATCTGGACTTCTGATGCGTTCTTGTCTAAATGCCAGCTCGGGTGCTTGGGCCACAACAGATGATGTTTCCCGGGCACACAAGGACATGTGTACATACAGGTACTCTAGTTGGGAATCACCTCCGGTGTCAGGTGACCACGAGGAATCCCATAATAACCAGGATGTGTCCCATAGAAACCCGTGTACAGCCAATCGTAGCCGGCCATCTTTCACGTCTAAGTTGTAAAAAAGAGGATGCCATAAAATATTTGTAAAAGTATGAAAAATGACCTACCAGCACGGGGATCGCCAGTTTGAATCCCCGTGTTACCTCCGGCCTGGTCGGGTGTCCTTACAGACACAATTAGCCGTGTCTGCCGGTGGGAAGCCGGATGTGGGTATGTGTCCTGGTCGCTGCACTAGCGCCTCCTCTGGTCGTTCAGGGGGGGAGGGGGAACTGGGGGGAATAGCGTGATCCTCCCACGCACTGCTTTCCCCTGGCAAAACTCCTCACTGTCAGGTGAAAAGAAGCAGCTGGCGACTCCACATGTATGGGAGGAGGAGGCATGTGGTAGTCTGCAGCCCTCCCCGGATCAGCAGAGGGGGTGGAGCAGGGACCGGGACGGCTCGGAAGAGCCGGGTGCAATTGGAGGAGAAAAGGGGGGAAAGTCCAAAAATAAATAAATATATGAAAAATGATAGAATGCTGAAGGTTTTTATGAGTTTTACGTCATTGTACACAGGGCTGGTATGGAGGACAAAGGTCAGAAGAGAATAAAACCAAAAATAATAAAAACAAATCTGTCAGTTAGCCCAACGAAAATGAATTCGCTATTTTGATGTGAATATTTCAAATTCGGTTACGCTTTAAATTGCTGGTCATGTATTACACAGAAATAACAGTAATATATGAGTAAATTAGATGGAGTAGAACTATGATGGTTGGTAATTACTGAATAATATGGGAGTAAACTGGGGCCTTTTCTACCTCTCTAGTTTGCTTCCTTGTCATTGTGATGTGATGTGCTGTCATATCATCTGTATCAAGCCTGGTATGGCATCATTTCACAAGTCACATTCTGACCAACATGTTTTGAATCTTTTGTGTCACAGGGATAAACAGTAGTTATCCGAATATCCGGTGAATATTGACTGTCCTGCTGAGTAACACAACCTCAGTACAGAAAGCACGACATTCAATGCTCACCTGATAAGCAAGCCTCTATTTTACTCATATATTACTTCATTTACACTTATTTTGATTGGAAGGTACTTGGTTATTTCTGTGTAATGAATGACCCGTAATTAACAGGGGTACCGTCTGTTTCACCCCTCAGTATGATTTCATGTCAGAGTAGCACTTTCCTCATGAACCTTTAAGTAAAGGGTTGTGTGATGGAGCTGGGTAGTATACATCCATCCATCCATCCATTATCCAAGCCGCTTATCCTGCTCTCAGGGTCGCGGGGATGCTGGAGCCTATCCCAGCAGTCATTGGGCGGCAGGTGGGAAGACACCCTGGACAGGCCGCCAGTCCATCACAGGGCGCACACACACACACACACACACACACACACCCTAGGGACAGTTTAGTGTCCGATTCTCCTCACCTACATGTATTTGGACTAGGGGAGGAAACTGGAGCACCCGGAGGAAACCCACGCACACGGGGAGACCATGCAAACTCCACACAGGACGACCCCCAACGTGGGATCGTCCCGGGATCGTCTGTCTTGTTTAGTTTGATTAAATTTGGAGAATTGCTGGTGAGGTTCGGAGCGCCGTGAAGGATTTTGTGCTGAATTGAAGGGGCTGGGCGGTCCGAGCTGAAATGCTACATTTAATCGGTTAATGCCAAGACACATCATCAATAATGTACCTCAGATTCATTGGGTGTTTCTGGCCTTTATCAGACACCCTCCTCCGAGGCGGCCCGCTGAGTTGATCAAGCTCCGGTGTGTGTCTTGTGTCCCACTCCGGGTTGCTGAGAGCAAATCGCTGGGTTCGAGATTAGGTGGGGTTAAGGTTAGGGTTAGGTTAAGATCCAGATTGGATTGCTGGTAAGCTATCGGTTAAGGTTAGGGTTAGGGTTTAGGGTTAGGGTTAGAGTTAAGAGTTAGGGTTAAGTGTTAAGGTTAGGGTTAGAGTTAGAGTTAAGAGTTAGGGTTAGGGTTAAGTGTTAGGGTTAAGGTTTAGGGTTAAGGTTAGAGTTAAGAGTTAGGGTTAGGGTTAAGGTTCAGGGTTAAGGTTAGAGTTAAGAGTTAGGGTTAAGGTTAGAGTTAGGGTTAAGTGTTAGGGTTAAGGTTAGAGTTAGAGTTAAGGGTTAGGGTTAAGGTTAGAGTTAGGGTTAAGTGTTAGGGTTAAGGGTTAGGGTTAAGTGTTAGGGTTAAGGTTTAGGGTTAAGGTTAGAGTTAAGAGTTAGGGTTAGAGTTAAGAGTTAGGGTTAGGGTTGGGTTAGGGTTAGGGTTAAGTGTTAGGGTTAAGGTTTAGGGTTAAGGTTAGAGTTAGAGTTAAGAGTTAGGGTTAGGGTTAAGGTTAGGGTTAGAGTTAGGGTTAAGTGTTAGGGTTAAGGGTTAAGGTTAGGGTTAAGAGTTAGGGTTAAGTGTTAAGGTTAGGGTTAAGTGTTAGGGTTAAGTGTTAAGGTTAGGGTTTAGGGTTAGGTTAGAGTTAGAGTTAAGAGTTAGAGTTAGGGTTAAGTGTTAGGGTTAAGTGTTAAGGTTAGGGTTAAGGTTAGGGTTAGAGTTGGGGTAAGGGTTAAGGGTTGGGTTAAGTGTTAAGGTTAGGGTTTTGGGTTAGGTTTGGATAGAACTAGCCTATGTCTCTTCCTGCTGGGCAGTATATGACGTCATATGGTGAGACGAGATGTGGTTCTGGCGACGTAACTTAACTGTCGTGGTCTTAAAAGCTGCATTACAGCAAAGCGAGACGATTTTCAGAACTTATTTGACTGTTTTATGACGAGTGACCGTCTCTTCCTGCTTGGTCATCACATATCCACACTATTAACGACCATTTCTCAACTTCTCAGCTCTCTAGTGTGTAAATATCTCGTGAAAGCACCGATAGTCAAAATATCATCACATCATCGATATCGAAGTTATTCGGTCCAGCTCTACGGTGTCGTGACCGTGACCGTCCCCCAGAAGACTGGCGGGTTGCGGGCGTGACTGATGGGTGATTGGCGGGAGGAAAAGCGTTGGTCGGTGGCGGTGATTCATTGGCGAGGTGGCGGCAGGGCCCCGGCGGTGATTTACTGCAGCAGCTGCTGGCGGGTGTAGCCTCCGAGGGTGTCTCGCGGGACACTCGCGGCGCCTCGATGAGCAGCTCGGCGTCGGCAGATAATCTGCACACCCTGCTCACGGGACCGGTGGAGGGGTCGAGGGGCCGAGGCGGGGCCTCGGAGGCAGAACGCTGCTGCACGAGTGTTAGTTTGTGTTACTGCACGTGTCTACCTTCACCTGTGTATGTGTGTATGTGTGTGTGTGTTTGACAGAAGATGAAGATAGAGCATATTATTATGTGTCCCTGTGTGTGTTTGTGTGTTTGACAGAGATAAAGAGGGAGAACGTGTGTGTGTGTGTTGGTGTGGGTGGGTGGGTGTGTGTGTGGGATAGTGGGATAGTGGGTGTTATAAAAGGAAAGAAGAGAAGGAGGGTAAAACAAAACAGACAGAAGGTAAAAGAGCAGATGAAGGGAAACCATCTCTACAGACACACTGACCGCAACAGACGTTCGTCCCGACCGGTGGTTTGACTCCATCATGTGTCTCAAAACAATAAGAAAACACACCCTTTCTGGATGAGATTCGTTCAAATTAACCTTAGAGTTGATCTGCATTGGGGGGAAAAGTAAAATTATCTCTACTGATTTTTTTTCTCACTTATTTTACAAAACGCCGCGTTCAAGAATGTAACGGATCGATGCACAATTAAAGGTTGCTGTAATTACAATTCTCTTTTTTTTTTTTAATTGTTGTGGTTCCAGAAATGCATGTTTGGCTTCTGTCAGAAACCAGCTGCTGTAGCTCAACGGCTGCAGGGAAACCGTGAGCAGCGTTAAGCACGATACAGTGAGACGTTAATTCAACGTCTTGGGGCCCTAAGTGCATTCAGTCAATTCAGAACTGTACCTCCTTGTGAGTGAGGACGGCCGTGACCTTTGCACTTGGTAAAGTAATTGTTCTCATCTGCGGCTGCAAAGAAGCGAGTCGGTTCAGAAACTGTTTGCATCCAGGTTTTCAGCAGTAGGGCGCAGTGGGCGGTAAACCGCTGTGAACTGGGTTTCTTTTGAGTTCTGGTGAGCGGTGTCGGTTTAAAGTGTGTGATTTTTTTTTTGGTCTTTGCTGAAGCTTAATACAACTGATAAATATCAGTATGGGTTACTGAGTAGGGCGGCATAGTGGTTAGCGCAGTCGACTCACAGCAAGAAGGTCCTGGGTTCGAGCCCTGGGGTAGTCCAGCCTTGGGGGTCGTCCTTGGTGTGGAGTTTGCGTGTTCTCCCCGTGTCTGCGTGGGTTTCCTGCGGGTGCTCCGGTTTCCTCCCACAGTCCAAAGGACATGTAGGTCAGGTGAATGCCTGTGATGGCCTGGCGGCCTGTCCAGGGTGTCTCCCCGCCTGCCTCCCAGTGACTGCTGGGATGGGCCCCAGCATCCCTGCAACCCTGAGAGCAGGATAAGTGGTTTGGATAATGGATGGATGGATGGTCCTGAGTAAAAATAAATAAATGATTGACCTTCTGGATTTTAAACATTCAGACTCACAGGAGCTGGTCTGTCTGAATGTGAGTTATTGTTTGACGTCCCGTCCATCAAAAACTCGGTTTACAGCACTGTTGTAGCAATTATTGAATTCCACTCTGACATTACATAAGGAGTGAGACAAAAATCTCTTGCAGTATCGTCACACTTTAATGTATGTTCAGTGAACCGACGCACAAGCCCAGACGCTTGAATGCGTGCCCTGATCTCAGAGCGCGGACCCTTTACGGTGCAGCACGGATCATGCCCCTTGTTCCCATCATAACGATGTGTACCCAGAGTTCCTCCCTCATCCCGAGCAAGTAGCTTCGGCCACAGTGGTGTGTACCCAGAGTTCCTCCCTCATCCTGTTTTGGAGGAGGTAACCTATCTTGATGGACCGTCATCCTAATGGATAACAGAACTTGCATATTGTTCAAAGAGGTCGTAGGTCAGGTCTCCCCTCGTCCCTATCTTCTGTTGTGATCCTCCAGGACCGTTCCTTGTGACACTCAAGTGGGCTTCCCACACATTCCTCTGTTATCAGGCCCTTACCAGTTCACACGTGAGAGGCACTTTCAACACCACCTTTGACCTGCTACACATGAGCCCCAGGCATCCGTTCAAGCAATGTAAACATAGTATAGCTGATTAGAGTATTAAAAGTAAGCAAACATTCATATGTGAATTGCCCTCACAGGCATATTAGGATTACAGGGGACAAAGCTACACAAACAGCCAGGCGTGGCCAGCGGTATATGTAGCGCTCTAATTTTGTTATGGGTCTGTGTACCATGAATTCACAATTGTCTCTTTTTTCCCCCCCGCTTTATGTTGTGGTAAATAAAAAGTTGGGGATAAAAGAGAAGAGGGACCTTAGCCCGGGAACCAGACAAATTCGCAGATGCTAATTAGGCCAGCTCCTTTCAGTTCATTTTCCATTTCCAATGGGTGCAGACTAAAAGGCCTCTGGATGCAATTGGATAGACCTACAACCAGTAAGAGCAACACGTGTGACGTAGGCTTAAATGTTTACCAGATCTTGTTGGAAGTATGGCATACACCTCTTTCTTATCAATAAAAGCTTTAAGTGCAGCTGTTTCTTCTCGTCTTTTCGAGAAAATCTACCGTCTAGTTTGTTTGATACTGACGCGATATCGATATCGCTCCTCAGTACGCCAGGGTTATTTTTTCCCCCCATCCACATTGTGAGAAGACCAGCCGGTACTCTGTCCCCAATTGGCTAACCCGATCCCCAACCCCACCCTAACCCCTAACTTCAACCAACCTAACCAGCAGAGGCAACGAGTACTAGCCAACCAGATGCGGAGTTCCCGGAATGCGGGGGAAATGTCATCGCATCAAGCCTGCCCGATATTAGATAAACGGTTGGGATTGACCCGAGTCGGGCCAGTTCGGCTGGAAATCTGAACGGGAGGGAGGCCAGACGTGTTTACATTTGTGTTTGCGTTTGCCGGAAAACACAAGGTTGATGGGTAGAATTTAAGAAATAGGGTAAAATGACATGATGTTACGCACCTTAAAGTTGTTTGCGACCCGCCAGTAAAGCAAGAGAAGAAGAAGAAGAAGAAGATGCGTTCGCAGATTCATTTGGCTTCCAGGCTACAGGGAGCTGGCTAACAGCAGAATGAGTTTTTCCTTCATTTTGGTGAACTAGGAACCTTCTGGGGAGGGGAAACCGGGTACGTTAATAACAACTATAAATTGTAACGCTTCGCTATTGGAGCGCTGAAAATTGTAAAGGTCAGCTCAACTTTGATTTGCAGCCTGGCGTAGATTTGCTTCATTTGCTTCAGTGACGATGACTTACTTCCTGTTGCTTTGTCGCCACGTCACGTTACCCCCCCAGTGCCCGTTGAACCACGCGGCGGCTGCAGTGAAGGGATTTCTACTGAAAGTGTGGAAAATGTCGTTCTCAAAGGACGCGCTGATCATATTCTGGTAACACTTTAGTATGGGGAACATATTCTAAGTAAAATAACTTAATTACTAGTGAATTAGTAATGATCAAGATGTCACTTTAGTATGGGGAACATATTCTAAGTAACAAAAACTTAATTTAGAGTAATTTAACACTATGAACACTTGTAGTTTTGTGTGTTGTTATGTAAGAACAGACCATATTCATTAAGTGTTAGTAAGGCAGAATAAGTCTTCTTGTGGTACTACCACCTTATAAAGGCCATACTAAGCAAAGCATATTGAGATGGTACTACTAATAAGCAATACTTCTGAGGTTATAGAGGGAAAACTCATAGTTAATGGTTTACTGGTTGTATACTAAGGCCATGCAGAATAAGGCAGTAATGAGTACGTAATAATGACCAATTAAGAGCCAATATGTTGCTATTTTGCATGCTAATAAGCACCTAATTAATGGTGACTACGTTCCCCATACTGAAGTGTTACCCATATTCTTTTTCTTTTTTGGCGGCGATTGAAAATGTCCAGTATCAAACATTCGTCCTCGGTAGTCATCTTTTAAAACCCCAGCTCAGGGGCGTCCGGGTAGTGTAGCGGTCTAGTCCGTTGCCTACCAACACGGAGATCCGCGGTTCGAATCCCTGCGTTAGCTCCAGCTTGGTCGGGCGTCCGTACAGACACAACTGGCCGTGTCTGCGGGTGTTGAAGCCCGATGTGGGTGTGTGTCCTGGTCGCTGTACTAGCGCCTCCTCTGGTTGCTCGGGGCGCCTGTTCGGGCGGGAGGGGGAACGGGGGAATAGCGTGATCCTCCTCACTGTCAGGTGAAAAGTAGCATCTGGCGACTCCACATGTATAGTAAGGGGGCATGTGGTATGTGGTAGTCTGCAGCCCTCCTCGGATCGGCAGAAGGGGTGGAGCAGCGGCCGGGATGGCTCGGAAGAGTGGGGTATTGGCCAAGTGCAACTGGGGAGAAAAAGGGGCAACCCCCCCCCCCCAAAAAAACAACAACAGCTCAAGGCGTCCTCCTACCAAATTAGTAGCTTTGATGCCCCCTTGTGGATTAGCTGTTTAAGACTCTGACAGAGCCCCAAAATGTACCGTATGTTAGCAAAACAGGTGAATAAGGTTATTTATCTGCGTTTGCACTTGTGTAGGGTATTTAAAAGGCCTTTGCTTCTCATCGCCCCTTCACACAGCCCCACCAGAGCGGTGTTTCTAGATTTACAAACGGCGTCCTCGTGAACTTTTTAAGTATCTAGAAGCAGAGAATGAGAGCGTTATGTTGGCCAGATAGAAACCAGGAATACAATAAAAAAACAAATGTTCAGCCCACCTGGCTGTTGCCTACACATCCATTGATGCTTGTACTCTCTCTCTCTCTCTCTCTCTCTCTCTATATATATATATATATATATATATCTCGCTCTTTCTCTCTCTTCCTTATCGCAGGACGTTGGGATGGTCAAGATGAGAGCAGAGCCCGGGGCTTTGCGGCGGTGTGACGTTGGAATCCCGACCTTAGGTGGTGCCACCTCATGAATCCTCGCCCAGATCGGAGTGAGTACGATTACTACAAGACGCCTCGGTGCAAGCCGGCACAAAGGCATCAGTACAATTATAAGAGACCGGGTAATGCCTCAAAGGAATTCACAGGTGCTACCGTCTAAAGCAGAAGCATACAGGCGAGCTCTAAAGAGCTCAGAGACAACGGGGCCGGGCATTGCCGGTATGGATTACGCCTAGCTCTGTATTAAAAAGTTCATGTTGGCAGAAAGCCACATTTGTGGGAATGGCTCAGCTTGTTGAAGAGGCCCTGGCGACGAAGCCGGCGTGCTTTGTTGAAGCCTGCTCGTTATAAACTTGTGTTCATTAAGGAAACATTTGCTGAAGACAGAAGGTGTTATTTTTAGCCGCACACTCTTTCACATTCATAGTTTGAGTAACAACGGAGTTTATTCCAGTACAAACACAATGTTCAACTATCAAACACCCTGATCAGGCCTTAGTATGGACGTGTTGTTTTTTCTTTTCACCTGTCAAAAGTTTCCCCTGAAAGTCTTGGAACTTGGGATCCGCTGACATTCAGGATACTACTGTCTCTCAAGTACTGGGGATTATTCAGTCCTGACTTTCATCACACAACCTTCAAGCCTTGAAGTTGAAGAATAGGCGGCAGTTCTTCTTTTCTTTTTCTTGTTGTTGCAGTTAGAAAGTCACAGCTTCCCTGCAGAAGGTTAGTGAAAGCTGAGGGCGTCCGGGTGGCGTGGTGATCTATTCTGCTGACTGTCAACACGGGGATCGGCGGTTCGAATCCCCGTGTTACTACCTCTGACTTGATCGGGCATCCCTACAGACACAATTGGCCGTGACTGCGGGTGGGAAGCCGGGTGTGGGTATGTGTCCTGGACGCTGCACTAGCGCCTCCTCTGGTCGGTTGGGGCGCCTGTTCGAGGCGGAGGGGGAACTGGGGGGAATAGCGTGATCCTCCCACACGTTATGTCCCCCTGGCGAAACTCCTCGCTCTCAGGTGAAAAGAAGCGGCCGGCAAGTCCATTTGTATCGGAGAAGGCATGTGGTAGTCTGCAGCCCTCCCCGGATCAGCAGAGGGGGTGGAGCAGCGACCGGGATGGCTCGGAAGAGTGGGGTAATTGGCCGGATTCAATTGGGGGGGGAAAGGGGGGGGTTAGTGAAAGCTGGGACTACCCAGGATGGGTTGGTATTATTAGCACCTGTGATGAACCTGAACGTGATGCCATGAATGACGTACTTTGTCTTACGACGGCTTTCCAGGTCACAATTGTGTAATCTGGCAGCGGCTGGAGGGGCAGATCACAGGGGATTGGCTTTTTTATTTCGGGGTTCATAATTTTGCGGTGGCCATCGCAGCTACCGGCAAGAGCCGTTTTCCTGAGGACGTTGACCCAACGACCCCCAACATGTCGGCTGAAAATTGTCTCCTTGAGGCGACACGGCCGCGGTAACTAAAAACCAGGGGGCAACAGAGTCCTCGCTGCAGAAGTGCCTGGCTTAACAGGCCATTTAATCTGCCACCGGGTACTTAAACCGTATTACCATAGCGTTATCACCACTAGAGTCGTGGTCATTAAGAGGCAATTTCAGGTTAGTCAAGCTGGGAGAGGCTTTTACCTCCCCCATACCTGCACCCCGCCAGACATCATGTACCACACTTAATTAAAGAAATCACCCGCCATAAATTCTGTGTTTTTTTGTTTTTGTTTTTTAAGAAATATCAGATTTAAGGAAGTGTATGTGAAGTTGTGTGTGTAAGTGTGTACAGGTGTGTGTTTTACATTTGTTGGCCCATAACTGTGTTGTAATTTTGCATGTGTGTGTGTGTGGGGGGGGACACAGTGGTGCAGTGGTTAGCGTCGTCGCCTCACAGCAAGAAGGTCCTGGGTCCGAACCCCGGGGTAGTCCAACTTTGGGGGTCATCCCGGGTTGTCTTCTGTGTGGAGTTTGCATGTTCTCCCCGTGTTTGTGTGGGTTTCCTCCGGAGGCTCCGGTTTCCTCCCACAGCCCAAAGACATGTAGGTCAGGTGAGTCTGCCGCATTAAATTGTCCCTAGGTGTGTGTGTGTGTGTGTGGGCCCTGTGATGGTCTGGCGGCCTGTCCAGGGTGTCTCCCCGCCTGCCGCCCAGTGACTGCTGGGATAGGCTCCGGCATCCCCGCCACCCTTAGAGCAGGATAAGCGGTTTGGATAATGGATGGAATGGAAAGGAAGTTGTGATGTCTTGAAAAATCAACTACATCCTTACACGCTGACTTCCCAAACACACATTTCAGTGCAACTCTCACCATCAGTTTCACATAATTTAAAAGGTGTGATGCGACGCACAAACTTATTCTGTGGTTTTCCTGCCGCTGCAATACAGCGATGTAAAGAATATTTAAAGATAAACAGCATCATGATTCTTAAAGCAGCACAGTCTTTGGCAACTCCGTTGCTCTACTGTTAACTCATTTTACATTGTGTTGAAGTGATGCAAAATCTGCCAATGACTGTCGCTAAACCCTGTGGTGATTGTAAGAGGAACCCTGCAGCATCTTACAACAGAGCATATTATTGCATAAAAGCATTGCTGTTATTTACACATGTGAATATGTCAAGCATTATTTTTGAAAATACTTTAATCACTGATATTTACTAGAAAACCGTAGCTTAGAAGATATGTGACCGAGCAACTGAGGTTACTGTCGAACTTTTTACGGCAACACTTCACAATACCAGTACACAATACTTAAATTAATGGTGAATTAAAGCATACAAATACTTAACATATCCATATCAAGAATTAATGAAGCACCAACCTGAGCAACCAACATAACACTAGTTATAATGTAGTGGTTTCCTGTGATGGCATAAACTGGGCTTAAGTGCGTAGCTCCCGGTGTATCAGGGCTAACTGCACAGGGCTGTCCAATAAAACCCACGCCATTAAAATGGAAATTAGTACATTAACTCATAGTAGAAAAACTAATTTAATGGGGAAACAGTAGGCTACCCAACCCATGCCCTTAAACTGTTAATTAATACATTGACTCATGTATAGATTAACACCATCAGTAAACAGGGAATCACTTCATTATAACGAGTGTTTTTTTCTTATCGTTATTCACATATGATTCAGCTGGTTGCTCAAGTAGGTGCTTCATTCATTCTTGATGTGGTAAATAGCACTGTATGCTTCAACTCATTGTTGACTAAAGTATTAGTAAATGCTTATTTGTGCACCAGTATTGTAAAGCGTTGCCCTTTTTATTAATTAGATCTTCACGACACTGATGCGACTGTGCCGAGGGAGTTTTATTTTCCTTCAAAGCAAGCAGCCAAATCTGCCAGTGATATCTGATAATCTCACTCGCTCATCTAAAGCAAGTCAGCCTCATTTTGAAGGATTTTCCTCAGATTAATTGGCTTTATATTAATACATTTGGAGTGATTTTCTTTTTCGTCAACAGTTTGTCTTTTGCGTTGGGCCTGAATTGAATTTATCTGGCCGTCTTTGTAGTAGACTTGTCTCTTCTCCCAAAAGATTACTTTTGGGAGAAGAGACAAGTCTACTGCAAAGACGGCGAGATAAAGATTCAATAAATAAATACATAAGACTGAGTTTGTGAGGTTGCGTCTCGTTTTTTTAATGTGGAATTGTCTCCTCAAAAGTAATGCGATGGCCACAGTGTTAAAGTCTTGGTGGAGGGCTCTTCTCTGAGGACAGTGTTAGCTAACTAGTTTTGACAGTTGTTGAACATCAGTGCCAGCCTTGGAACGCCTGCCCTAAATCTGTTTTTATGTTGTGTAGTTTTGTGGTAATGTCGGCCTCAAAGAATAAAGCAAAAGTTTGATTGGAGAGGCTTTGGGAGATTTCCCCTGGAGCGCATTAGCATCACAGCATCACAACATCACAGCGCTAGCATCGCTATGTTAATTTCGAGTCACAAACAGGTCTTGAGCCCACTTCTTCTTCCAGGCTGTCTGTCTCGCCCCCCCCCCCCGCTCTTATCTATATGCTGTGTAATGTTATTGATCATTTGCTATTACAGTAGATGGGACTCTTGTATATCTAGTGACAGCGGTGGGCTGTCGGGGCCATCAGCACCTTCTGTGCTAGCCCTGTCAAAATCAGAATCATAATTTGTTTATCAGAGTTAAATCTAAGTGTGCCTGAAATGTGTCTGAATTCAATGACTGGTTCTCTCGTGGGGCTGAGCAGGGACCTCCTGTCATCTGAACGCATCACAGCCCCTCAGACCAGCACTGGTGGGATCGCTAGTCTTTCCTTGAAGCCCGAAGCTGCAAACTGATTCCAACTTTGAGTGACCATATCATCAGCCAATCAAATTTTGATGTGTAGTGACAGAACGCCGCAGGCCCCTCGGTGCTAGCCCCCAGTGTTGTCATCAACTTCGAGCTTGAGCCTTTGGCGGGTTGTGAGCAAACTTAAGCGCAATGGCCGGCGCATTCGCAGCCACTGACGATCTTGTTGCCCATCTGCGTTGTGTTTTTTTTCCAAACTAGTCGGATTTCCTACATTTTTTTACACGTTCTCCCAAACGGACTAAATTACCGGAGGAATTTTGTGAGAAAAGGTTGCCACGAGTCTCTCAAATGAGGTGGAATTTCAGCTCCAGATCGGTGTGCACATTTTTCTTATTGACTTGAAGGCAATGCACTTAAAATATTGTGGCTATACTTTATTGAATTTGTTAAAGTTGCGCGAGTGACTGGTGAACACTACGTCGACTGTTTGTGCGTTATCTCCGCCAGGCGCTATGTGTTTGGTCACGTGTGTGTCTGTCCGCGGCTAATCTTGAAAACTACTGGACCTCTCAGCCTAATTTTCTAGTGCAGAGTTATGACCGTCTTCGGATGACATTTGTTTTTCCTATCAGCGCTCCCTCTCTTCATTCTTTCTCTAGCTCGCTCGGCCAACACTGCTCTTTGTCGCTGCACGCATGTGCACAGTTGATTTAGCCTGAGCAGCAACAGCGCCCATTATGTATTCTGGCATGAGTGCTGGAAGTAAATGAGACGTCGATCGTATTTCACAAATCAGTAATTCACTGGAGATCTCAGCACAGAAGAACTGGAGGAACACTGGACGAACCAAAAATAATTCACTTTATTCACCTTGCCGCCATGTTTGTTTAACTGACATCGTGACAGGGATTAGACTCATAAGTGCCATAGACTCCAATGTTAAAACTCCGCCATAAAAATACAATGTCAAGAGTAGGATTAATCACAGTCCCAGCTGGAAACCACCTCAGTAGCTACAGTAACACATTTCCCATGGCTGAGCTGTGTTTTCTTACCATTTTTTATTGCTTTAGAATGATTGAGTCATTTGCCTACATTCATTTTATATCAGGGAAACCGCGACGGTTAAACACATCTGAAATCTTTTAATAAGGGCCCCTTCTCCTGGTGGCCAGAGAGACGGGGTGGTTTGTTGTCAAGTCGGAGCACCAGAGAAGGGGAGATACGCCTGGTGGAGATCTGCTCTCTACTGGGTGACCTCTTCTAGCTGTTCTTGTGCCATGTGGTGTGCGTGTGCAATCTGGTTGCTGAGTGACATGAAGGAAGATCTGATGGTGATGCTGCTGTAGTGCACAGTGGGGTGTGTTGTGGTTGTTGAAGATCAGCTGTCTTGTTGGTGTTGATCCAGTAGGGTATGTAGTGCGTGACGGTGTAGATTGTATGTGGTTATGTTGGCTGTATCAGCACCCATATGAGAAATTTGTGTGTGGGGTGGGGTGGGGGGGGTGCAGTTCATTACCGGAGGCCCTGACTGAAACGCCACGGTACGCTACTGTCCAGTGATCATGTGATGTTCTAACTGTCAATCACGTGTTTTGGAATTTATATCGTTTTAAGCAGGACTCTGTCTTAGATTTTGAATAGTGACACATAAAGGACTGAAGTAAAAGTTAATAGTTCAAGTAGATTTCAGCTGCAGTTTTCATGACTGTCAGGGAAGAAAAATTGCGAGACGGTTTTGGCATCCTCTGAAATATCGCTCTCTCGCTCTCTCTCTCTCTCTCTCTCTCTCTCTCTCTCTCTCTCTCTCTCTTCCACATCTCGCTGCAAAACAGATGAAATATTCATGCACAGGATGAAAATAAAGGTGTCTATTAAGTGATGATTCGAGTCAAAAACAACCATTTCCACAGCTCCGGCTTTGCTCTCGGCACCACGGCCACACGAGCCGTTACAGTCGGAGGCTTGTGAGTCATTAGTGCACTTAGGGCGTCAGACGCGGCCTTACGACATGACCCCTGGAAGACGGCTTCCATTAGTTCCCCATTAGTGGAAAAACTGCATGTCGTAAGATTGAGGGGGGGGGGTATCCAGAAGAGGCATAAATAAGCAATGGGGGAACGTGGGATGTGTTGCGAGAGAAAGCAATAATTCATGAGGGGAGATAAATAAGCATCTTTTACCTGCCTCTGAATATTTCATAGGCTGCATTCAAGAACCAAATGAGGGGTTAGCAACAGGGGTCGGGGCTGACGCTGATGCGGAGGCCTTTCTTCAGTCACATCGCATCCACGCAACCAGCCTCTCATCTCAGACACTGGAGAGGAATGAATGAAAAGCACCGAGACCAAAGCAAAGCAGGTAATCGACGCCGTCGGACCCGATTTCATGCAAGTCGGAGTCGCCTATGGATGTTATCAGCAGCCAGCCAACTTTGGCGGGGCACGTGAAGGAGATATTTATCCCCGTATCAGCTCGCTCGCCTCTTCTGTGGAGAACAAGAGCCCCCTTGAAAATTGGTCTCCCCCCCCGTTCGGAGAAGGTGCGTTACACCCAAACGCTATTAAACCTTTCCGTCAGATCTGTTATCTGCCATCTGGTTTAATTGACTTATAAAAAAGGCGTCTGAAATCTTTCATCTTGATCACCCGGAGCTAATGAGCTTTGCAGGTGTACCACGGTGTAATTATCGGGAGGAGGTTATTAAACATTTCGCTCGGTAGCGATTTTCTCTCAGAAGGGATTATCCTTAATTCCTGGGAGTAGCCCCCCCCCCCCCCGCGGCACCGTGTGTGTGTTAGCGCGCCTGCCAAACAGTGGCACACTTCATAGGGGGGGGGGGGGGTTCTTGGTTCTCGGGTGTGTGATGAATCAGCGTGGCGGGGGAAGGCCTCGCCGGTGAACGCAGCGTTGTCTACCACTGTCACTCCTCTGTGACGCTGGTGATTTATTGGGTTCTAGACGCGGCTTATTCTCTGAAAAGTAATGAACTTCTCATAGCAGTCCCCGCAGTAGCCGGCGGGACAGCTCCTCACGCGCTTGACGCCGTAAAGGCTTTTGTGTTGACAGTCTGTGTTATCGCTGAGTGGCACAGAGCAGCCTGTCAGACCGCCGGCACTGTCGCGGTGGTTTAGAGCAGAGGCTCTCAAACTTAAGGGAGCGTCTGATCAAACCGAAGCATCCGAGACACTGTTTTGCTGAACACACACACACACGGATGGGCTACAGTCTCTCATCGTTACAAAGGTATAGAGGGAACAGGTAGGTGGTTTTCTTTGCTGGGAAATACAGTCGCACCACCACCAAGCTACTGTACCTATGATATGTTAATGTTGGAGTGAATTCAGAGGGCAGCCGGGAATCCGCTGCAGCCGGGAAACCGAACCCGAGGATCCCAGACCATGGGCGAGCGCGCTAACCAGTAAAGTAAAGGGTCTGAGCCGTTAGCCAGCCAGGGGCTAGCGAGTCTGGTCATGCGTGGTTGGTACAGTATGAGTACACTGGTTAAATCAATCTAACCTTCAGATATTTTAATGGTTTTGATTTAACTTTGTCAGTTCCTCCGTGCATGTCTGTCTGTCTGTCTCTATCTATCTATCTGTCTATCTATCTATCTATCTATCTATCTGTCTATCTGTCTATCTATCTATCTATCTATCTATTTATCTGTCTGTCTGTCTGTCTGTCTGTCTGTCTGTCTGTCTGTCTGTCTGTCTGTCTGTCTATCTATCTATCTATCTATCTATCTATCTATCTATCTATCTATCTATCTATCTATCTATCTATGTGTTTGTCTATCTATCTATCCATCTATATCTATCTATCATCTGTCTGTCTGTCTGTCTGTCTGTCTGTCTGTCTGTCTGTCTGTCTGTCTGTCTGTCTGTCTCTCTCTCTCTCTCTCTCTCTATCTATCTATCTATCTATCTATCTATCTATCTATCTATCTATCTATCTATGTATCTGTGTTTGTGTCTATCCATCTATATCTATCTATCATCTGTCTGTCTATCTGTTCGTGTCTATCTGTGTATCTATCTTATCCATCTATCCATCCAGCCATCCATCTATCTATCATCTACCTGTCTATCTGTTCGTGTCTGTCTGTCTGTCTGTCTGTCTGTCTGTCTATCTGTCTGTCTGTCTGTCTGTCTGTCTGTCTGTCTGTCTGTCTGTCTGTCTGTCTGTCTGTCTGTCTGTCTGTCTGTGAGTCAAATTCCTACATACCATATCTGAATGTACCCAATATCTAGCAAGCGGTGTTCAGTATTGTGACGTTTGAGTGTACCGTGTTTGTAACCACTGTGACGAATGAATACGACATACTGGCTGGTACGACTGACGGACTAACACAGGATGTGACCTCATGTTGTGCTCCAATGCTCTTTCCTGTTCCTGTCCGGGCCCCAATTTTCTTGGTTCTCCATGCCACTGGACTCTGGCCACGCCCCTTGCCAAGGACTGTGTGGCCACTGCACATAAAAAGCCGCCACGCGCAGGCGTCCTCCCATTACGCGGCTCCGGGATCGACCTCTACACCCACCTGAGGACCCAGAGGGACCCAGGGGGGAGGACGGTCATACTCGACCCCGAGTGACCGCCGATGAGGATGACGATAAAGTGCACTGTCTCCACTTTAATCGAAACTGTCTCTGGTCAGGTGATCCCGGTCCAGGTTTTTCCCAGTCCGCCGGGGAACTTTCTCGTGAGATCGGGGAGTTTGATGTCGGTATGAAATAGCTCCTCGCAGCTCGCCACTGTTTACGCCTGTGATGAATGTTGCCCCCGCTTTGATACGAGCTGTCGAATAAATACGCAGATAAGATGGTGTGTGTGTGTGTGTGTGTTAGGGGGAGGGGGTAATGATGAGGAAGTCGGCTCCAGCAGACGTGCGTGTCCCGTCTTACATTCCCGAAAACGATTCGGCGTTCAAGTCAACGTGTCGGCGCATCTCATCAGCTCATTCATCCTAGACAGGATTTGCTGATATTGACAGAAAGGTCCGCCCGCCGTACTGTTCTCTGCGCTATGTGAATTCACACACTGAAAGCTGTTAATAAATCCGGCACGCTGCACCGCCCCTCCGCCTCCCCCCCCCCCCACCTCCGTCTCATCCGCCCATCTCTTCAGCCTGCCAAATCAGCCAGGGAACAGCACCAAAGTGAGGGAGGGAGAAATAAAATGAATTGAGTGATGAATTCACCCAGCAGTCAAAAACTTGGCTTCTGGGTGGCGTGGCGGTCTAGTCCGTCGCCTACCAACACGGGGATCGCCGGTTCGAATCCCCGTGTTGCCTCCAGCTGGGTCGGGCATCCCTACAGACATACTTGGCCGTGTCTGCGGGTGGGAAGCCGAATGTGGGTACGTGTCCTGGTCGCCGCACTAGCGCCTCCTCTGGTCAGTTGGGGCACCTGTTTGGGGGGGAGGGCTAACCTGATCCTCCCACGCGCTACATCTCCGGTGAAAAGATGCGGCCGGCGACTCCACATGTATAGGAGGAGGCGTGTGGTGGTCTGCAGACCTTCTCAGATCAGCAGAGGGGGCGGAGCAGCGACCGGGACGGGTCGCAAGAGTGGGGTGATTGGCCAAGTACAGTTGGGGAGAAAAAGGGGGGGGGAAACTTGGCTTCTAGTGAACTCAGGTGGAGTCCGGATTAGTTCCCTGGAAACCCACAGTTCCCACATAAAACCCTGCCACGCCAACAACAAGAGAAGGAAATGAAGACAAACATGTCTCTTTTAGCAAACATGGCTGTTCTACGGACACTGGGGTATTTGTTGTACCTATTATCAGAGGGGGTTTGTGGGTCGGAACCTCAGTATATTGGATATCTGGGAATATGTTGGATATCTAGGAATTTAACTGGGATATTTGTTATATCTATTATCGGAGGGGTTTATGGGTTGGAACCTCAGTATATTGGATATCTGGGAATATGTTGGATATCTAGGAATTTAACTGGGATATTTGTTATATCTATTATCGGAGGGGTTTATGGGTTGGAACCTCAGTATATTGGATATCTGGGAATATGTTGGATATCTAGGAATTTAACTGGGATATTTGTTATATCTATTATCGGAGGGGTTTATGGGTTGGAACCTCAGTATATTGGATATCTGGGAATATGTTGGATATCTAGGAATTTAACCTTCTCAAGATGGTGTTGTCTCTCGTGACATGTAAAAGTAAAATGGCTGACCTAAGTAGTCTGTGATACATGACTATTCGGGTGCTGGTCGGGGTCACTGTGGTTTTGGAAAGCTGTAATACTATAAAATAAGTGTACAATGTGGAGATTAAATGAGAGCAGGGCTTCATGGTAGCCTGTCCTCCGCTGAGACCTGTTAAAGTGGTGTTACAGGAGCTGCTGCCATAATAAAGATGTAGCTCTTGGAAGACCTGGCGGCCGTGCAGTTCATCATAACTGCACATGGACCCGTTTGACTCAAATATCAATTTAACTTGAGCTCTGCTGCTTCCACTACCTAATAGTGCATGGCTTAACCCAGAGTTGAAGTGTGTGTGTGTGTGTGGTTGTAGATAGCTTCACAATGCAAATACTGCGATACTAAAACAGGGAACATGTGGAACAGTCAATAGCAGACAAGTTCTAGAACACATTCATGGGCGTCTGGGTAGAGTAGCGGTCTATTCCGTTGCCTACCAACACGGGAATCGCCGATTCGAATCCCCGTGTTACCTCCAGCATGGTCAAGCATCCCTACAGACGCAATTGGTCGTGTCTGCTGGTGGGAAACCAGATGTGGGTGTGTGTCCTGGTCGCTGCACTAGCGCCGCCTCTGGTCGGTCTGGGTGCCTGTTCAGGGGGGAGGGGGAACTGGGGGGGGGGGAATAGCGTGATCCTCCCACGCGCTACGTCCCCCTGGTGAAACTTCTCACTGTCGGGTGAAAAGAAGCGGCTGGCGACTCCACATGTATGGGAGGAGGCAGGTGGTCGTCTGCGGGCCTCCCCGGATTGGCAGACCGGGATGGCTTGGAAGAGTGGGGTAATTGGCCAGGTAGAATTGGGGAGAAAAATGTTGTGTCCCATTAAAGGACACAACATTTGTTTTGTTTTGTCCTATTAAAGTTGAGACTGAGTCATGACTCTCTTCAACTCATCACCAAGGTTTCCACATTTTAACCCCGGGTAGATTATATAGTGACAGATCAGCCTTTGGGAATCTGACAACTATTTCATTACATTGCGAGCTCTCCGATGTTCATGTTAGTGTCAGACAAGAGGTTTTGTAACCAATCTGGTAAATATTTGTTTATATAAAACACACATACTTTAGTTTTAATTTCACCGCTAGTTTTGAATTCAGATGAAACAAAAATGAGGATTTTTGCTTTTAAACTTAACATCTTGATAGCGTGGGAATTATAGTATCCGTGAACGATGCAGACCATTTCAAAGTGCAGGACTTTGTGTCGTAGTACTTGAAGATGCCACTGACTGATCATGTAATCCGTCTTAATGACCATCAGAAAAGTCCTTTTTCACACGGGACCGTCAGAAAAGTCCGGTGCGAGCATCCCACCGCGTTATGTTGCTGGCGTGTGCACCACCTTACTTGACGAAGAAATCAGATTCTGGTTTTGATTCTGGGCTCGGAGAACTGGAGGAGATGCGTTTCTGAAACCAGATATTTGGAAAAACCCTACGAAGATGGAATTAACGAGGTTGTCGTATTTAAAATTTGCAAATGCTATGTAGATCTGATCCTCTTTGGGGTTTTAAATTATTAGTCTAGTGGACGGTCCAGTTGACTGGTCCAAAATCGGGCTGTAGATCATAATTCAGCGACTTTTTGCTGGCGTGCTGCCGTCTTCATCCAGCCTGGCTGAGTCGGGATTGACCCTCAGTACAGATTCCCTTGTTGTGGGGGCAGAGTACCGGCTTTACACCGTTACATTTCCTCTGGAGCCAGCTAGGGGCTTTTTTTTTTTTTTGGGTCCCAATTCCCACTCAACTTTCCACAAAAGTGGCAGCTACTACACAGCCCGGTGTTTGTCAGAGCCGGGAAATAGGAGCTAAAATTGGCTTCAGGCGTTGCTGGAGGTGCAAACAACGCAGGCTGCATACATTTGTATACATGAGAGTTTGCAGCTCGCCTTCCTGCCCTGTCAGACAGTCAGACACAGCCCGGGTAGCTGCAGATATACAAGGCAGGTTTCTTCTGAGCTTTTGCTCAATTTGGACATGTTCTAATTTTCCCAGAGACGTGTGTGTGTGTGTGTGTGTGTGTGTGTGTGTGTGTGTTATTTTTGTTTTCTGACAACAGCAACTTTCTTGCCTCATTAAACCTTTGCAAAGTTTTACTGTGAAAGCCACGTCTCTCTCTGTGCTCGTCTGCAAAAAACAGTCGGAATAAAAGTTAAAAACTGGGGGGAAAAAAAGGAAAATGTCTGAATAGAAATAAAATCAGTTCTCCATAAATTCTTCAGTAAAGTCCTGTAGCGAATTCAGGGGGGCAGCCGGAAACCACCGCAGCCGGGACGCGAACCCGGGTTGCGCTAACCAGTCAACTAAAGGATCCGACCCGTTAGCCAACGGGCTAGCGAGTCTAATCGATGATCGCTCGTGATCCTTACACTCCCCCCCCCCCCTCCTTCAGGGAGCGTATCCCCCCCGCGCTTCAGCATACCAGCTCCCTCGCTTCCGATGGCCTCACGGTCTCACCGTCCCACTTCTGACACCAATATAGCGAATTCAGGGGGCAGCCGGGAAGCGAACCCGGGTCACCTGCAACCACGGGCAACTGCGCTAACTAGTCAACTAAAGGATCCGACCCGTTAGCCAACGGGCTAGCGAGTCTAATCGATGATCGCTCGTGATCCTTACACTACCCCCCTCCTTCAGGGAGCGTATCCCCCCGCGCTTCAGCATACCAGCTCCCTCGCTTCCGATGGCCTCACGGTCTCACCGGCCCACTTCTGACACCAATATAGCGAATTCAGGGGGCAGCCGGGAAGCGAACCCGGGTCACCTGCACCACGGGCAACTGCGCTAACTAGTCAACTAAAGGGTCTAAAGCTACGATACCTGGTTATTTATCCTACATGACATTACATTAGTTCAGTGGCGTCAACTAAAGGGTCCGACCCGCTAGCCAACGTAGTCACTCGTGATCGTTACAGTACCATTATGATGAAAGTCTGTTCTGTTCTCACAGCGACTAGAAGTCTTTTTATTAACTGCCGTTCATTTTAAATGTAGCTACGATAGCTGGTTATTTATCCTACGTGACATTACATTAGTTCAGTGGCGTTCTGTCATCCCTGCAGGCGTGCCGTGTGTCTGTGAGTGACTAGCGTCATCCACGCCGTGGAAGCCGCCCGAGGCTAATTAACAGTAACCCTCAGATGCCCTTAAGAGTAACAGAGCCATCTCTTGGGCTTTGAGGCCGCCAGGAAGAGACGCCTCTTTCATCATAAAGGGCGTCCGTGGTGCGGATACCACGCTGACTCAGTCTATAAGCACCTGGTAAGAGGAGCGCACGACCAAAGGCGAAGTTATGTAGGGTTAAATGGAAAGAACTCAAGACATTTATGAGGAATGTTGGGTGGAGACTGTCTTATTTTCGTTGACTGCACCATTCTCTCTCTCTCTCTCTCTCTCTCTCTCTCTCCCTTTTAAAGAGTCTGGTACTGTCTAAGCAGCAAGGAAGCAGAGTTGCTGCCGTTGCTTAGTGCAGGGATTCGAATGCAGGCAGATGGCAAACTTACAAAACCAACAAAAATCAACTCTCACAGTTCATACAATAAAGTGCGGATATGAATACGACAGCGCCTCACATTCAGCTGCAGAGGAAATACTGAATGATGTTCTATGAGTAGCAGTCAGTGCGTAACTACACAGTATACATGAAGTACTCTGCAGCTGTGTGTATGTGAGCAGTGTGGCGTATATGGTTTTGTGGTTTTTGCAAATGAATCAGTCCAGTTTATAATTTCCTGCAGTTTTTTCTTACACGGGTGCTAAATAAAAAGATCGTGTAAGGAGACCTGTTTATGTGCTCCGCAGTGCATAGTCAGGAAGAAGGGCTCTGACATGCGATATAGCTGACATCTTTATCACGTTAAAATGTTTTGATTTCAGCCGATATCCGTGATGATTTATCATTTTTAATGACATTTTTGATAAAGACCAGGAGGAAAAAAGGTTGAATTCAACCAATTTATTTATCAACCAATTTATTCGTCAGAGCACACAGGTAATAGTTTTAACGTTAACAACAAGTCGTACTGCAGAGGGTGGAAGTGGCTGAGGTGGTGAAATAAGTTTGTTGTATTCCCGCTCTTGGTCGGGATGGTTTTCATTCACGGTTTACACACAATGTTCTGATATCGGTCAGACTTAAAAAAGAAAAAAACTGCCATTACTGGCGAGCTGTCCTGTCCTTTTGCATCAACAAGTTCCTCGCCTGTCTGCACTCATTTCCTCACTCCACCCGTTTCGGATGTGTCACATGTCAGTGATGTGGTCAAACAACACCTGTTACCCGTGTCACTTGTAGTAAGCTCCGTTATCAAGGGATGTGATAGGCTGTTCATGGGCCAGGGAGGGAGCATGCATACTTTTCATGGTGGTTTGCCCGTAATGTAGTGAAGTGAAACTGTCGAACCTCCTATCGGAACAGTTTTCTTATTGCTGTTGATGACGTACGTGTCTGCTGTCGGTACACATCGCTGTCGCGTTATCGTCCAGGCTTGTCAGTGGTTATTTTACCCATTTCAAATGGGATGACGGTGTGCTGAATGTGTTGGACAGACGCTCAGCATTCCAGCAGAGCGGTGTTGAGATATAGTGGATGTAGGAGGCAGAGAGAAACAGACCTGGAGACTCTGACTTTCTGGGACTACGAACGAGGTGTAGCAGCCGTTGTGGCTGGTGTGCCGTCAGCTCGGCAGTAAACTGTTCATCATCATCATCATCATCATCATCATCATCAGTTCTGTAACCTATGGAGGTCGTAGGAGCACAGCTGATGCCTCAACAAGGTTGAGTCCTCATTGTGTTTCAGTAGGGGGAGTACCTGGTGGGGCGGCACGGTGGTGCAGCGGTTAGCGCGGTCGCCTCACAGCAAGAAGGTCCTGGGTCCGAGCCCCGGGGTAGTCCGACCTTGGGGGTCGTCTTGGGTCGTCCTCTGTGTGGAGTTTGCATGTTCTCCCCGTGTCTGCGTGGGTTTCCTCCGGGGGCTCCGGTTTCCTCCAACAGTCCAAAGACATGTAGGTCAGGTGAATTGGCCGTACTAAAAAAAAATTTTTTTTTTAAGAAGTCCCTAGATATGAATGTGTGTGTGTGTGTGTGTGTGTGTGTGTGTGTGTGTGTGTGTGTGTGTGTGTGTGTGTGTGTTGGCCCTGTGATGGCCTGGCGGCCTGTCCAGGGTGTCTCTCTGCTTGCCACCCAATGACTGCTGGAATAGGCTCCAGCATCCCCGCGACCCTGAGAGCAGGATAAGCGGTTCAGATGATGGATGGGTGGATGGATGGAGTACCTGGTGGTGGTCCCTATCTCCTCTCCAGGTATGGCTGGCCATTGGTTCACAGAGGAACTCATCCACCCTTTGACAGGTTTTGTTTTTAGTCCTGCTGGGTGGCCACACACCCTCCTCACAACAACCCCGGGGTCGAAGTGGGGGTGCCGGTTTAGTTCCCACCCTTGTAAAAATGGATCCTAGGACCAAAGCTAACGCAGACAGTCTGATGTATTACAAACTACATCACACTATATAGGAACACTGTTGTACAGTCATACTGGCTGTCACGGCCACACCAGCATCGTGTTTCAACATCATTCCCTGTTTCAGTAGGAACGTGTTTACCGCTGCACCAGTGTTCGTCCTACCCGGTCAAAACATCTCAACGGCGGTATACGGAGACCGGAGAGCGTGTGTCCAACCACGGTGAAGATGACTGGTAGTATGATGGAGCCTGACTCCATGATCCAGATGGACAGAATAACTGTTGAATGGAGAAGAATCCGGGATTTCAGCTTTAACTCGAGATGGCAAGCGCTCACTCCAAGTACACGGTAATCGGAAGGAGCGTTTCCATGACAAACTTCCATCCGTTAGGATGGATCATACAAGTTTTATACCGCCTCCCTCCGCGGAATAAACTGTCATCTTGTGAGGGTGGTTACACGGGGCACTTTATCCAGGTTTGGGCAGTTTTTCTGATTAGTAGGGGAATAAAAGGCAGCTGCTGACTAGTGTGTTTGTCTAGTGTACGACGAGCGAGCGCCACTGACAACAGGCGATGTGAAGTGACGCCTGCGCTATCGACGGTATTCCATTTTGCAAACAAATCCGTCTTTTCCAGGCGTTCCGTTGTTTTGTTTGGACTCGGAAAAGTGGACGGATTGTTCCAGATGTGATATTTCTTCCCCAGGGCGAAATAGCCGGACGTTAAACGGGAGGGAAAAACTGGCAGCATTTATGAATGATGGAGGATGGAAACTGAAGTGAAAGACTGTTTCACCTGGTTGTCAGTCCGTTTTTAGCTTTCAGTTGCACAAGCGGGATTGGGTTTGTGTTTTTTGTGCTTGCTCTCCCTCCCACCTGTGACGGATGTTGCTCTCTTTGTTTGCGTGTTGTTTCAAAATGTCTTCGCTTTTCTTTTTTTGGGGGGGGTTTATCTCATCTGAGCTAGGCAGCGAAGGTGGGAGGATTTGTGTGATGATCAGATCTCCTCCTCCTCCTCACCTGCCAAGCACCTCAACTACACCTCCACTCGCCTCCTTCCAGGAAAACATGCCCCCCAAAGCCTTTTACTCCCTCCCTCTCTCTCTCTCTCTCTCTCTCTCTCTCTCTCTCTCTCTCTCAACCTCACCTTCTCTCGCTCTCTCTCAACCTCACCTTCTCTCTCAACCTCACCTTCTCTCTCAACCTCACCTTCTCTCGCTCTCTCTCTCAACTTTACCTTCTCTCTCTCAACCTCACCTCTCTCTGTCTCAACCTCGTCTCTCTCTCTCGCTTTCGCTCTCTCTCAACCTCACCTTCTCTTTCTGTCTCTCAACCTCACTTTTTCTCTCAACCTCATCTCTCTCTCTCAACCTCACCTTCTCTCTCTGTCTCTCAACCTCACCTTCTCTCTCTCTCTCTCAACCTCACCTTCTCTTTCTGTCTCTCAACCTCACTTTTTCTCTCAACCTCATCTCTCTCTCTCAACCTCACCTTCTCTCTCTGTCTCTCAACCTCACCTTCTCTCTCTGTCTCTCAACCTCACCTTCTCTCTCTGTCTCTCAACCTCACCTTCTCTCTCTCTCTCTCAACCTCACCTTCTCTCTCAACCTCACCTTCTCTCTCTGTCTCTCAACCTCACCTTCTCTCTCTCTCTCTCAACCTCACCTTCTCTCTCTCTCTCTCAACCTCACCTTCTCTCTCTCTCTCTCTCAACCTCACCTTCTCTCGCTCCTTTATATATATATCTCTTTCATGTTTTGTAAGTCTCTTCCTTTCTCTCTCTGTTAACCTCACTTTCTATCTCTCTGCTTTCTCTCGCTGTCTTCATGCTTTCTGATTCCTGTTCTCTCTTTCTTTCACCTTCCATCTTTCTGACGCCCTCGCTTTCTTTCTCCTCAGTCTCTCTCTTATCTCTTGCTTTCATGCTTTGATCCCCTTTCTTTCTCTCTGTTACCAGCTTTTTTCTCTCTCTCCCTTTCAGGTTTCCCAGTCCCCCATGCGTTCGTTCATTCATTCATGCTACACTGCATGATATGAAAGGCAGAAAGAGACCCCGGACAGATTGGCACACACACGATATTTGTTCACAGGCAATTTAAAGTATTCACCCAACATCCACGTCTTAGGACCACCAAATGTTGGTGTTACGTTTGATCCCAGCCTTTCCTTTGACAAGCACAGTAAAGAAATCACCAAGACTGCCTTTTTTCACTTCCGTAACAGAGCTAAAATTCGGTCTTTCCTCTCCATGGCTGACACAGAGACTCTAATACATGCATTTGTGTCATCCAGACTTGATTACTGTAATGTTGTGTTTTCAGGTCTGCCACATGCTAGTACTAAAAGTCTTCAGATGGTTCAGAAGGCTGCAGCTAACTAGAACTGGAAAATTTGACCATATTAACACCAATTCTTGCCTCCCTTCGTTGGCTTCCTATCCATGTTAGATCAGACTTCAGGGTGCTTCTGCTGACTTATAAAATCCTAAATGGGCTTGCTCCATCATACCTGTCTGATATCCCTAAACCATACTGTCCGTCTCGAGCTCTTCGCTCTCAAAATACAGGGCTCATGTGTACCCAACGTTAAAAAGAAGTCCGCTGGTGGCAGGGTCTTTTCCTATCGGGCCCCTTTCTTGTGGAATAACCTGCCTGCTGCCATTAGACAATCGGTCTGTTGAGTCCTTTAAATCCAAACTTAAAACCCCTCTTTTTGCCTTAGCCTGCAATTAGTTGCCTTTAAGTTGAGTACTTCACAACCTGCACTGCATGGCGAGTTGGTTTCTGTCTCAGTGAATTTACCAACCACTTTTCTGCCGACGAGATGATTCAGTATAGATTAGTGACTATTGCAAACTGTTCTCTTCTCTCACATGTCTTTTCTCTCTCTGAACGATGTCTTCCCCTTTCTCTTCTTCCGTGTGTGTGAACGGTGTGATGTGAGTCTCCCCTGTGTGCATGTACAGTCTGTCCTCCTCCCAAGTCTCCATGGTGACGGTGGTCGCCACTGCTTGGCATCCTCCTCATCACATTTTCTTTTTATATATATTATAAATCCATATAATTTTGTTATCCTGTTGGAATGTTGTGTTCTTCTCTCTCTCTCTCCGATGTGTGACTAATATTTTTTCTTGTCTCTTCTCCTGCCGATGTGAAGGCTGTGATTTGAGTCTCCTCTGTGTACGTGTAGTCTGTCCTCCTGTCAGGTCTCCATGGTGATTGAGCGAGGTTGCGTGGCTCGGGTACTGCACTGTTCCGGTGGCGTCTGGACACTGCTTGGCATCCTCCTCATTGTATTCTTTATCTATTTTATAAGTCCATTATAATTGTGTTAGCCTCTTTCAATGTTGTATTCTGTAACTTGTGTAAACACAACATCCATTGCACGTTATGCATCTTGGGAGAGAGCTCCCTCCTCTGTTGCTCTCCCTGAGGTTTCTTCCTATTTTTTCACCCCGTTAAAGGTTTTTCTTTTGTTTTTGATTTTGTTGGTTTTTTTAAGGGATGTTCCTTATCCGATGTGAGGGTCTAGGGACAGGATGTTGTGTTGCTGTAAAGCCCCCTGAGGCAGATTTGTAATTTGTGATATTGGGCTATACAAATAAAATTGACCTGACTTGAGCAAACCAGGTTAGCATTATGTACAGTAATTGGGGGGGGGGATTATCCAAAACAAACTATTTAATCATTAGAAAGAAGAAAAAAAACAGCTATATGATTATAACTGTAACTTGACTTTCACTGTCTTGAGTCTAAGACAGCAGTGATTGAGTTCGTACCCTTTCACCACAACTAAGCTGTCATCCCCGGCGCTTCTTCAGCTTGCTGGCGTCAATGCCACTCAAGTTTTACCCGGCATCCCAATGAGAAATGGAAGCAATCTCTCCAACCTTTGACCCCCCCTGCATGCTGCTCGCAGACCTCTGTGGAAGCGTCCCTCGACATGACTTCTTCCTGCCAAGGCTACGGAGAGACAAATGAGGAATGACTTTGATCCGTGAGTGCTGAGATTGGCGTCGCCCCGCTGGTTTCTGGAGATGCTGGTTGGGGTTATGAGGGCCGACAGCGGTAATGCCACCTGACAAACTGCATCAGCTCAACGACGGCGCGACCACCCAATCACATCCAGCTGGTTGGAATCTGTGAAGCGGACATTGGGGCTTGTCACCTGTCTCGCACCGCTACAGGTATGAAGACTGACGAGCTGAGCTTCACGAAGTGCTAGTCACACACAATCCAAAGTGCCATTTGGATTGATCATCACATGTATACATACTCGTGTGTTCACAGCCGTTATCAGGAATCAGGAACACTTTATTTGTCATTTCATTTCATGTACTTGCTGTGTACATGAAATGAAATATCATTTCCCCCAGCCCACAGCAGTGTAAAGCAAAGACAAAAACACACCTAAGAACTACAAGAACACACATATCCAAACTAACACATATATCTAAATTAACACATATATCCAAACTAAACAAAAAAAATCACTGTCCAGGGGAACGAACACCAGCCAGGATGACTGTCAGAACTGCCGGCCTGCATGGGCTAGCAGTTAGCTTAGCCTGCCCTGCTTCTGCGTCCTGACAGAATGCCCTCAGTGTTTACTCTTCGGGCGCAGCTCTGGGCAGGGCCGTGGTCCATGGGCCCACCAGACGCGTAGACCAGGCTCCCCCAGCTGATCCAGCGCTAGCTGGCCTTGCCAGACACCTTCGCCACACCTCTCCACATGACGACACTAAAAACACAAGTCAACCTTAGGCGAGGCTGCCGCCAGACCACCCTCGGTGTTATCGGAACTGCCGGTCTGCATGGGCTAGCAGTTAGCTTAGCCTGCCCCGCTTCCACATCCTGTCAGACTGCCTTTGGTGTTACCTCCTCGGGCCCACAGGATGCAGCAGACCAAGCTGTCCCAACTGATCCAGCGCCAGCTCTCCCAGCCATAAAATGAAGACAAACATGACGTAGACGTGGGCGAAAATACTGCATGGACGGTACTGGGTGAGGCTGCCGCAAATGTGAATTCGCGCTGCCATCATCCCACTTCCCATCTTCTTAATTATATTTAGATGAACTCATGAACTGCCATCTAACTACTGAGTACTCCTAAAGAACAGCAAGTAGTGTCTGTGGATCCCTTGTTGATTTCTGTCATTAATTTGGCAGCCATCTTGAGCAGCAGATGTACATGATGGGTTGAGACAGGTTAAATAAGGATTTACAAATGTAGATGCAGGCAGGGCAGTTGTGCAAAAGAGGTCACAGTTTTACTATTTGGGAGGCGTTCTTAATACTCTGTTCAGTGTGTGTGTGTGTGTGTGTGTGGGTGTGTTTGTTTGTGTTTGTGCATGCTGTGGAAAATCCTCCCGTATCCGTGAAATATAATCAGAAGGATTTGAGCTGGGAAATGCTTAGAATTTCATGGGTAATTCTAAGATTGATCCACTCAGCTGCCGTTGCCGGCCCAGACTCTGTGGGGATAAGAGGAACCAACTGAAAGGGGGAAAATGTATGAAATCCTGTCTTTAGGAAGTTTCCACAACCGCAGAAAGAAAGAAAAAAAATCACAGCTCCATGTTTTAAACCCTCCTCCCGGCATATCTGAGAACACAGCGAGGGAGGGTTTCTAAGGACTGTTGCTATAAAACCAAAAACCCATTGAATTGAAACAAATGTGTAAACAAATGTGTAATTTATAGAGGGATAGACGGATGGATGGATCATAATGTTCCATGAAATCCTAAACTGCATAAGATAGATCCCCACATGTCACCACTGCTTTTATTAAATTTGGTGATTTAAGTGATTCTTAATTAATTTTATTGTCCTTTATCCATTCAGCGATGGAAAAACAAGCTTGAAATATGAAGACAGACTCACATTATACCAAGCGACTAAGGCAATGTATTTTTTTTTTAATCCCTTACCCCCAAACCTAAATCTTGCCTTCATAAGTGGTTGGTATTGGTCGGACTTAGGGAAGAGCCACGCTTTGAACAACAGGGACACTTAACATGTGCTCAGAGGTACATCAGCTACGTTAGGCTTCATCTATTTACAATGTTGACATGACATTAGAGTAGTACTAGCAGAGGTTGTCTTTAAAGGTCTGGGTAGCGCAGTGGTCTATTCCGTTGCCTACCAACACAGGGATCGCCAGTTCGAATCCCCATGTTAACCTCCCGCTTGGTCGGGCGTCCCTAGAGGCACAATCGGCCGTGTCTGCGGGTGGGAAGCCAGATGTGGGTATGTGTCCTGGTCGCTGCACTAGCGCCTCCTCTGGTCGGTCACCTGTTCTGAACCGGGGGGAATAGCGTGATCCTCCCACTTCTTTTCACTGTCAGGTGAAAAGAAGTGGCTGGCGACTCCACGTGTATTGGAAGGGGCATGTGGTAGTCTGCAGCCCTCCCCGGATCAGCAGAGGGGGTGGAGCAGCGACCGGGATGACTCAGAAGAGTGGGGTAATTGGACGGGTACAACTGTGGAGAAAAGAGGTCTTTAAATTTTTTTGTAACTAAAGGAGGCGAGACCAGGGCATATTTTGCAACCGGTCAATTGGTAACCGCCTCGTCTCTTCTCGCCAATTAGTACTAAATGTCCTTTTGCAAGACACTACTAACTTTTACTTATTGCAACTCTGGATAAGTGTGTCATTTACACTCCTAAACTATTAATGAAATCTTTATTGTAATTGTGTGGTTTTGTATGCAGCACAGCAAATTGATTCATGGAGGACATCAGCATTAATCTAATCTTTATTTCCAAACTCACCAGCGGTGAACAACTCTTTTAATTTGGCCTGTGCAGTGAAGGAGGACGAGAGGGAGACGTTGGCATCATCAGGACCATCAGAATGGATGAGGTGCTCTACCAAGGTTAATTGGTACCAAGTTTGGGGCTCAAAACATGAACGGTCCTCTTCACAAATCAATGTTATTTATTACAAGCATGTAATTGAACAGGATAATTGGAATTGGAGGAGAGGGCGCATAAATCACTCCCCCAAGATTCAGAACCGCATAGGGCTGCGATGTCTGGACGCGGCGGCCATTTGTCAGCTCGTTGAAACGGTGCGCCCGTCGGGTCGCTCGGTTGACTCTTCGTTTGGTGATGCTAGTGTCCGGTCAGACTACTCGCCTTGTTCTCAAACTGAGGCAAGCGCCGGCGTGGACACATTTTGAGTAACAAGTACAAGCAAGGTTGATGGTAAGGGTGGGCGGGGTTTCATAGTTTGATGAGTTGATCTGATTGGCTGTGTGTAATGACTGCCTTATGACATCACGAGTATCAGAAAAGGGGCAGCCTTTTAAAAAGGAACAGAAAAACTGAAATCTACCCCTTTTTTAACCCCTCCCCCTTTTCCTCCCCAATTATACCTGGCCAATTACCCCACTCTTCCGAAGTGTCCCAGTTGCTGCTCCACCCCATCTGCTGATCTGGGGAGGGCTGCAGACTACCACATGCCTCCTCCGATACATGTGGAGTCGCCAGCCGCTTCTTTTCACCTGACAGTGAGGAGTTTCACCAGGGGGATATAGCGCGTAGGAGGACCACGCTATTCCCCCCAGTCCCCCCCGACCAGGCGCCCTGACCAACCAGAGGAGGCGCTAGTGCAAGGACCAGGACACATACCCACGTCCGGCTTCCCACCCGCAGACACGACCAATTGTGTCTGTAGGGACGCCCGGCCAAGCCGGAGGTAACACGGGGATTCGAACTGGTGATCGCGTGTTGGGTATCTGTCCGTTACACTTGTAGTTTCTTCTGTAGAAAGAGACAGCACAAAATACATTAAAGTTATAAGTGCTGTTAGAAAATACCAGTGTTTCAATTTCGGTCCAATGTTAACATCACCCAGAGGCTCAGACAGCTTGATGAATTGTGGTTTCCCACAGCCGACATCCTTTTTACACCCACTGCTGGTGCTAAAAACCCCACATGTACTCTCACCTACACTAGACATGCACTACACTGACACTACAAGTGTACTTCCACCTGCTCCGGCAACCGTTGACTTCTAACCTCATCTCCCCCTCTCATCACCAGCCCATCTTATGACACAACATACTCACCGGCGTGCTGTTCCAGCCAGAGAGCACCCGGCAGGAAGCTGCATAACAGGAAATGCAAGATTAATGAAGAATGCACAACACCCACATTGAGTAAACCTCTCTCATCAAATCAAGTCACTGAACTGGCATGACAAAAACAAAAAAACATTCGGGCATCCGGGTAGCGTGGCGGTCTATTCCATTGCCAACCGACACGGAGATTGATGGTTCAAATCCTTGTTACTTCCGACTTGGTCAGGCGTTCCCTACAGACACAATTGGACGTGTTGCAGGTGGGAAGCCTGGTGTGGGTATGCGTCGTGGTCGCTGCACTGGCGCCTCCTCTGGTTTGTCGGAGCGCCTGTTCAGGGGGGAGGGGGAACTGGGGGAATAGCGTGATCCTCCCACACGCTACGTCCTCCTGGTGAAACTCCTCACTGTCAGGTGAAAAGAAGCAGCTGACGACTCCACATGTGTCGGAGGAGGCATGTGGTAGTCTGCAGCCCTCCCCGGATTGGCAGAGGGGGACGGCTCGAAAGAGTGGGGTAATTGGCCAGATGACCTTTCTTAGTGTCTCTGAGGTAACTGCCATAGCGACATCCATACTGACATAAGATATGAGATATACTTTATTAATCCCCGTGCGGAAATTCCTCCTCAGCATTTAAGCCATCCTAGCTCTGTAGCCAGGAGCAGTGGGCAGCTGCAGCACCCGGGGATCAGCTCCAGTTCTTCTTTCCATTGCCTTGCTCAGGAGCACAGGCAGGAGTATTAACGCTAACATGCATGTCTTTTTGATGGTGGGAGGAAACCGGAGCACCCGGAGGAAACCCACACAGACACGGGGAGAACATGCAAACTCCACACAGAAAGGACCTGGGACGGCCTGGCGTTCGAACCCAGGACCTTCTTGCTGTCAGACAACAGCGTTAACAACTGGGCCAATGTGGAAACTGTACCTACAGAATAGAATGGGATAGAATAGAGTAGCATAGATTTCTTTATTTGGGGGGATTCACCCCAATTTGTATCCGGCCAATTACCCCACTCTTCTGAGCCGTCCTGCTTGCTGCTCCATCCCCTCTGCCAATCCGGGGAGAGCCGTTACTTTTCACCTGACAGTGAGGAGTTTCGCCAGGGACATGCAGCACGTGGGAGGATCACGCTATTCCCCCCAGTTCCACCCCTCCCCCGAACAGGTGCCCCGACCAACCAGAGGAGGCGCTATTGCAGCGACCAGGACACATACCCACATCCGGCTTCCGACCCGCAGACACGACCAGTTGTGTCTGTGGGGACGCCCGACCAAGCCGGACGCAACAAGGGGATTTGAACCGGCGATCCACCGTGTTGGTAGGCAACGGAATAGACCGCTACGCTAACCGGATGCCCTAGATTTCTTTTTAAATGTAGCACGACTCACACCCACCTCCCACATGTAGCGTATAGTATTTGCATTCCTGTCTTTAAAGCCTGTACCAGCAAACTGTCAGCCATGAAGCGGGCGCCAATGGAGCTCGTGAAGTTTGAGTGCCTCGCCTCAGGCACTACAGTACATGTAGTGTGTCATCGCACTTATCTCACACACACACACACACACACATTCACCGAACGTCACTCTCATCTCCAGTCCCACCACGGCAGCGAGGAGGCGTTTTGGCCTACGCTCGTGTTGTGACTGCAGGCGGTAGTAATTCTAGTGTCCCATTTCCTCTCGCGCTCAGATGGCGGCGATACACACATCAGAGAATTTTAATCTGCGTCATCATTACCGTTTAAAGCGGGCGCTTCACGCGGGCATCCTCTCGGATATCCCCCTCGTTTTCGACACACGAGAGATGACGCGTAACACTTGAATTAGGATTAGCCGGCAGGATTAGCCTCCATTTGCATCTCCAGCTCGCGTCTCTTTGAGGGTTAGGCCTCGAGGACGTCCACGCTCTCACGGTTCGATTCAAAACGCATCTTTTTTCGTTTTGGCCGTCCGTCCCACACCGAGCCGGCGTTTTCAACCATCGAAAACGGGAGTTTTCCCAAAAATGCGGAAGTACGGCTGGCAGGCGACCGCCTTAAAGCTGCCGGTACACGGGGGCTGCGCCTGGCCAGTGTGACACCGCCGTGGTTTTCTTCTGTTTCGCCCTTTCAGCAAGGACGCTGAACTTTTCAGGAACCATAGGAGACTTCCTACCTGTTTTCGCCATGAAAACGGTGTTTTCAACTTCTCCGGATTACAGCGGACGTCTTATTTCCAGATGAATAAAGGCCCCGTCTATGTAATAATAATAATAATAATAAATCAAACTTGTATAGCGCTTTGCTAACACTCAAAGCCACTTAACAATAAACGGGGTGAAACGAGGCGACAGATGAACAACACAGACGTACAGGGGTGGATGGGAAGGGGGGGGGGCTACGAGAGGGAGAAGCGGCAGCCACAGACGACACCAGCAGTACTCACATACACAAAAGGGCAAGAAAAACAAACTTCATAAATCACAGATGAAGTCTGAAGAGGTGAGTCCCGACCAATGGCCTGTGGGCCGCAGCAGTGTCCGATGCACTTGGGGAGGGGGCATGTCGAGCACTCGGTCCCCAGCCTGCCCCAGACCAGGGGTGGACGAGAGAGGGGGGGGGGGCACGAGAAGGCAATGGAGAAAAGGTGTGTCTTGAGACGGGATCGAAAGAGTAGGAGGGATTCTGAGTCTCTAATGATTTGGGGGAGTGAGTTCCAGAGCCTGGGAGCTGCCCTGGAGAAGGCTCGGTCACCAAAGCCGCGGAGGTTGGACCTGGGGGGTAGAGAGAAGGGAGGCTGAGGTGGATCTAAGGGGCCGAGAGGGTTGGTATGGGGGAGCCAGTTTGTGAAGGGCTTTATAAGTAAGAACCAGGATTTTGTGATGGATCCGGTGGGAGATGGGTAGCCAGTGGAGGTCTTTTAGGACCGGAGTGATGTGGTGGCAGCATTTGGTGAAAGTTAAAAGTCGGGCGGATGCGTCCTGGACCAGTTGGAGTCTCTTGGTAGAGCTAGCGCTGATGCCATAGAGGAGTGAGTTGCAGTAACCAAGGCGGGGGGAGATGAAGGCGTGGATCAGTATCTCAGCAGCAGGGTGCGTGAGAGAGGGTCTTGTTTTCCCCAATGTTGCGAAGGTGGTAGAAGGAAGATTTGACCATTTGGCGGATATGTAGCTCAAGGGAGAGGGTGGGATCAAGGATGACATGTACGCTAACTGTGCTTCATGGAAGTTTGGAGTTCACCACCACCGGAAGAGAAGAACGGAAAACCAAATCAAAACCAAATGGGATTAGTGATGTGATTCCTGCAGCGATGCGTAGGTTTCTACATGCAATGTATATTCTGGAGAATTCTGCTGCTGCTAAAGATGTCCATCTGTTCTCTGTTTTTAAGTCTTCCGATCTTTTTTTCCCCACAACGCGGAAGAGAAGATCGTTTCCATCGCTCCCGATGAGGTTCGGCTCAATTTCGACAGTTTTCATCAGACCGCCGACGATAAGTCGCCGCACCGCAAGGCAGACGGACCGCGCTTGTTTTCAAATAATTTAACCCGACTCGAGAACGAGTCCGAGGGCCGACTGGCGGTGGAAACGAGCACGGTGATCTCGGCTCTTCGGCGAGGTCGGAGAGCGGCAGAGAGACGGGAGACGTCCAGACGAGGCGAGGCGAGAAGGTCTGTCGAGACAGACGCGTTGTGCGGTAACCCTCCGTCTCTGCCGGCGTGACGTGTCCGAGCAGAGGCGGAGGACGAGTGGGAGGGCGAAGGATAAACAGTCACTGCAGTGCAGGAGCGATTCAGACAGAACAAAGAGCAGACCCACCCGCTCGCTCCATCACATCAGCACCCGGCCTCCAGCTGCACCGCTTTCCAGCTCTCTCCCTGTCTGTCTGCTCCCCTGCTCTGTATCTCTGTCTCTGGCCCTCTCTCTCTGTCTCGCTCTCTCCCGCTCGCCCTCTTCCTCGTCCTCTCTTTCTCTCTGCCTCACCTTCTCTCCGTCTGCCTATTGTCCCCGCTCTCTATCTGGCTCTTTATCTTTCTTCCTCTCTCTCCTCCCATCTGTCTCTCTGTCTCGCTCTCTTTCCTCTCACTTTCCCATCCTCGTCATGCTCTCTCTCTTCCTCAAATTCACTCGCCCCCCCCCCCTTCCTCTCCATCTCTTTCCCTTGCTCTGCACTTTCTCCCCCTACTCTTTCTGTTCTCTGGCATGCCCCTCTTTGCCCTTCTCTTTCACCATCTGCTTGGCTCTCTCTCACTCTCTCTGTCCCTGTCTCTGTCTGTCTCTCTCTCTCTCTGCCTCTCTCTCCTTTCTCTGTGTCTGTCTCTCTCCTCTCCTCTCCTCTCTGTCTCTCTGTCTCTGTCTGTCCCTGTCTCTCTCTCTGTCTCTCTCCTCTCCTCTCTGTCTGTCTCTCTGTCTCTGTCTGTCCCTGTCTCTCTCTCTCTCTCTCTGCCTCTCTCTCCTTTCTCTGTGTCTGTCTCTCTCCTCTCGTCTCCTCTCCTCTCTGTCTGTCTCTCTGTCTCTGTCTGTCCCTGTCTGTCTCTCTCTGCCTCTCTCTCCTTTCTCTGTGTCTGTCTCTCTCCTCTCCTCTCCTCTCTGTCTGTCTCTCTGTCTCTGTCTGTCCCTGTCTCTCTCTCTCTGCCTCTCTCTCCTTTCTCTGTGTCTGTCTCTCTCCTCTCCTCTCTGTCTGTCTCTCTGTCTCTGTCTGTCCCTGTCTCTCTCTCTCTGCCTCTCTCTCCTTTCTCTGTGTCTGTCTCTCTCCTCTCCTCTCCTCTCTGTCTGTCTCTCTGTCTCTGTCTGTCCCTGTCTCTCTCTCTCCCTGCCTCTCTCTCCTTTCTCTGTGTCTGTCTCTCTCCTCTCCTCTCTGTCTGTCTCTCTGTCTCTGTCTGTCCCTGTCTCTCTCTCTGTCTCTCTCTCTGGCTGTCACATGCAGTAAAGCCTCATCACTAGGTGGGTTTCCATTAGCCTGTTTAATGCGCAGTTGGAAATTGGGGCACTAAAAAACGAGTCATGGAAACGTGTGAAGTTAAAAAAAAACTCAAATATCACCAAGATATTTCTACGCTTGCACGAGGTGGGGTTTCAGACGACTCGACAAAGCAGTGTTTCACACAACTGAAACGGAAGCACAATTTTTTCGCATTTAAGTCGAGGTAGCCAGTTCACAAAGACTGGCGGCTATGTGCTTCTTGGTTGGAACCGGCTTCCTCGGGTATGACACGTGGCCGCCACCGGGGGGTGCTATCGCTGCATAACTCGTCAAACGTTACGCGGGTCATTCTGAAGTTTTGGGTCCACGGGACATCTGTAAAATCATTTCAGACAACGACGTCCCGTAAATCCCTGATACGTGGCCGCTGCAGGGTATCGGGGGATTTAACGCCCCGTCGTTGCCTGTATCACATGACCTCGTCACCTTCCATTAAACACTACCGCGGCTGCAGCCGTGCATGCAATAGAAATCCCCGTGCAAGTACCGGTGTGTACTGAAGTGGGTACAAATGCTTGTCACTGGGGCGGTACCTTTCTGAAGTACAATCATGTACCCACGTAAAGACACTTGGTTGTCTTTTAAGTACCTTTGTTACCTTCCAGCTGATGGGAAGATATATGTGTGATCCCTCAGAGTACCACAGGCGTGTACCACTTCTGTACCTCAACTTCTGAGAGTGTATTTTGCACAAAACCGCAACGGAAACCCGCCTACTGTGCAGCACATGGTCTCGCTCTCTCTTTCGCTCCTCTCTCTCGCTTTTCACCGGGGTCATCTTTCTCTCCCCGTCAGCATCTGTCTCGTTCCCTCCCTCTCTCCCATGCCCTCTCCTCTCGTGCCTGTGAGTCTGTTTCGTTCACTCTGTCCTTCTCTGGAACAACGTTTATTGAGAGCAACCTGTCGTCACTCGTCTGAGTGACCTCTTCGGTCTCAACCGGCTGCCGGCGTCCCCGCCCTTATAAACGATACAGCGGCATGACGACCCAAACCCACGATCGGTTTCGTATGTAAATAGGTCTGGTTCCCTTTCGGGAGGACGCCTGTGCGTGGGATCTTTTCATTTGGGGAGGCTGCTGCCCAGGCAGCCTCCACACAGTCCTTGGCACAGAAAGGCCGGGATCCAGCGGCATGGAGACCAAGACAACTGGGGGCCCTTCTTTGCTGCAGCCTTCTTCCGCCTTGGCGGCCGTCCTGGTGCTCCTCACAGCCGCCATCTTCCGCCCGCTCCGCCGTTGAGGACTTGGTTGCTATTAGCCCATAGGTGGGGCGGCGGTTGAGAGACGCCAGGGCGTGTCCTGCGCGCCTTCTCTCCGGGGCAAAGTACCCAGTTACTGTGTGTGGCCACGAGGAGGCACTGCAGGAGTCTTGGCGATGGAGAGGCTATGTACCGGCAGGAGGAGACTTGCGAGCTCGGCTCCTCTTTTCAGCCCCTGCAAGAGGGCTAGCCGGCGGCAGTAGCTGAAAGCAGAAAGCAGAAAGCAGAAGCAGCATGCACTACTACCCCAGCACTACTACCCCAGTACTACTACCCCAGCACTACTACCCCAGTACTACTACCCCAGTACTACTACCCCAGTACTACTACCCCAGTACTACTGCACTGACGTGTCACACACGCCCTGTGTGCTGTCTCACACACACACACACACACACACACACACACACACGTAAACAGGCGTGACCATTATCTAGACTTCCATGTGTACTATTCACAGAGGATTGGGGAATGGTTGCAATCACAGCATTGTAAGATGGTGACAGCCCACCCCCCACCCCCACCCCGGTTCAGGGAAGGTCGTTCCCTCGTCACATAGATGGCAGGATGTGCACGCTGTGTCCAGATGAACTGATTCAGCTTTCTTTCTTCTGGTTTTCTTGCCTGAATTGTTGAGCATGCGCAGGGGGGCTGCCAGGGATTTTGCGCCCCTGTAAAGAATATGACCGAGCGCCCTTCATCTAATTAATCAAATAATTATCCTGACTTCTCCAGACATTGAACCCCTTCCTCTACCTTCGTCCCATGCTACCAGCTTGCCCGACAGTCCCCTCATCAACAGCTTCTCCAATAAGGAACCCGTCTTCTTCGTTTGACAAATTTACACAGGAAAGGCTCTTAACAAAGAGGAAGGTGACCCCACCAGAGCCCAGACTGAACCTGTGGGCTCTTTCCTGTGGATGGCGAATCAGAGAGGTCTTCGACAAGATCCGGCCATATGCCATTGGGTAATCGGGTGGGATAATTATTTTTCTTCTCAATATTTTTTGTGGCGCCCCCTCTAGTCTGGCACCCTTAGACTCTTAATAACATTATGCCCACTCACGGCGCCACTGAGCATGCGTAGAGACACTCTTTCTTTCCGATTTACCATCTCGCTGCCTGTCACTCTTTGTCTCTCTCTAACAAACACACATAGAAACTCCCCCACCCACCCACCCACCCACACACACATATTGTCATTCACACAACCCTCTCTACATGAGCCTCTTACACACCAACACCTCACATCTGCCGATAAGGCCGTGCGCGCTCAGCCGGCTGTCACATGGGTGGTGTGATTACGGAGGCTTCAGACCAGAACTATCACGTGTACCCCGCTTCCATTTGGGATTCACTCGCCGTGTAGCCCGTGGCTCTCATCCACCGCAGCCTGCAGCGGCGGGGATCAGCCGCCTTTCCTAGATCAGCACCGTCACGGGCGAAGGTGAAAAAGGGGGCAGAGATGTTGCCAGACAATAGATTTAACTGATACGCCCCCCCCCTCCCCCGTGTCTCTGGGGTAAACACAACATGGCGAGGCGAAGGAAATAATGACCCGGGAGAAAGAGAGAAAAGAGAAACGGAGCGGTTCTGAAAGCGATTGCCTGCATCTCTTTCTGCGCAGCCACCTCCGGGTCGGAACCACATCAGTGAGAGCCGGGCGCCGGAGGACACGGCTGATTCCCGCGGCAGCTGTCCCCTCAGCCATGCAGGCACGCCGAAGATAATTGTTGATAATTGGTGTGGGAGCCCAATTAGTTCCCGCGGTGTGGACCAGC